>NW_011967142.1:308018-338479 GCF_000949405.1 Vollenhovia emeryi
CTTCAGCTCTGACGCTTACTCTCGGCGAATTAGAGCGCAGTTCGACCAGTGCTATAAATATTGTTAAAAATTATGTCTGCACCTTAGCTTTTACACTGATAAGTACAGGTTGAGTTTTCTTACCGCTTACTTCCGATGTAGACGGTCCTTAACAGTCGAAAAGGGGCAAAGAACGAATCAAGCTAACAATAAGCTCAAAGTTAAACAACGCTGGTGAAGCCGAGCCTCGAGATCGAGGCACGTCCTAATATTCCCGCGTCGTTCTCGGGCGAGGAGACGATCCGTCGACCTCGCGGTCGAACCTCTCGCGCGAACCAGCTGTAACGGGGATAACAATCGCGAAATGTATCTCTTCGCGGAGAAGACCTCTCGCGAAGCGCAAACGCTCGCTATCATTTTGCGCCTATTAAAATAACGTAGCCTCAAAGCGTGCTCGCGCTGCGTAAGGAGTCGATTAGATAGCGGAGGCGCAGGTGGTAGATGCTTTTATCGCTACGTGTCCGTTGCAGCGCGTTCCCGAGCGAGCGGCCGGCAACGTCATCGCGCGTGCCGTATTGTTTTAACGTACGCTCGAGTTTACTGGGTTAGGATATCTGGAGTGGTATGCCCCGCTATATATACACGGGCTCCTTGGACCGGGGCCAAAAAGTGCGGGTTTTCCGGGCGTGAAACCACTGCTTTTAGTGCCGTGGGCTGAAATGAGTGAGAGAGAGAGAGAGAGAGAGAGAGAGGGGGGGGGGAGAGGGGGTGGAAGATGAAAAAGAGATTATTCTCTCCGTCTGCTTTTTCCTTTTAACTGATTTTCCCCTCCGTCCCCTTGTCCTCGTGTACAGCGTGGCTTTGCTCCCTAATAAAATAGTAAAGCTTGTTGGGACAGCACGTGACGCTCGACGGCAGGATCGTTCGGCATTCGATTCCGATCCCGGGAACGATTCGTGAAAAGGCGCCCGACGATCGAACCCAGCTCGCTTTAAGTCCTCGTAAAATACGTCGTCCTTTCACTCCGCCGCAGCGATTAAAGGGTCAGGGGTGGACACCTCCTTATCGGCACCGCTTTCAAGGAACGCAGTCTTCCGTATTCTCCGATATTAATCCCCCCCCCCTCCTACCGCGAGAGAATATCGTTTCTAAAATGCCGGATGACTTCGGTACATACTTATCCTTATATCTCCAATTTTACGGCAACGGATACGCGACGTAATGTTCACCTTTAATAAAAAGTAATATAATTTTTGCCGTACGCGAACCAAAAAATGATGCTGAATCAACGAGATCGGTGTAATTGAGATCAAATCGTTTAAGCAACGTCAATATTAATGAATGAAAAACATCAGACAGTTGTTCTAATAATCTGAATACTTGCTCAACCCTTAAAGTTAAAATCCATAGCAAGTGTGCACATAACGGACACGGTCCACGGTGTTTCTTGCCAAAATCTTATCGGTCTTTTTTTTTAGAGTTTGTTAAACCAACGAATAAAACGGTGCCTGATGCTCCGCGGGGGAGATCGGATAATTAAAGGGGTTAAGGGTTGGGCTCTTTCCAATGCGCGCCGTCCATCGAAAGAATGAAACCTTTAATCGAGTCTCGGCGAGATGAAAGACGCGCGGGCACTTCTCCCGCTCAAACACACTCGCGTAATGAAGCAGCCGTCATTACACAATACAGCGGGGCGACGCCTGCAACCGCAAAAGTACTCTCCGCGAGCTCGCTCCCTCCCTCTCTCTCTCTCTCTCTTTCTCTCAGAGCTCTTTTCTCCCGCGACAGAGATATTTCCTGAAAATCGCCGCGATGCTTTTTCGCCAAGTGCAACCGGCACTTTTCTTTGAACGCGAACGGCGAATCCGCTCAAAGAGCTTTGCTGAAACGCGAGAAGACAAAGACGAAAGGGGCGGGGACGGGGGAAACGGCGTATACTGTTTTAGAGCAGGAAGAGCGCGGAACCGTTGTTATACTTTATTGACACCGTAAGCGAGAACTGTCGAAATGCCGCTGAATCATCGAAGTAATCGCGCCATAAACGATCTTTTAACGGATAACGAATGAATGAGCGAATGAGAAGCGCAAAGTCACAGGACACTCTTGCGATATCGTAAGACTTTTCGTTTTTTTTTTTATCGACCCTACGCCACTACGACGCTGTACCGTAAATTGCACGCGTACAATTGCGTACGAAACCGCGTATTGTAAAGGTGTCGGGTAATTGCACGTCTCGCCCTACATAATACACGCTTCCCCCGGAAGCACGCACTTCCGCGGACGTCGAATTGTTACGATTCAGCACGCTTGATGAATGACATTGAAAATGTCGAAGAGACAGAGGCCTGATGACATGACAAACGGAAGGAAGACAAAAGGACCGAGGAGCGTGACGCGCGAGCGACGAAAGACACGAAATATCGAGGGGGAGATAGGACGGGTGGCGTAAGAAGGAGACAGAAATTATAAAGAATCTATAGAATTTTCGCAGGAAGCGCCCGCATACGTCCGTTATCACGCGGCCACGGGTTCTCGCCGGTTAGGTGTGACTAGCCGACAAAAACTAGGGAGAAGTGCTGTAGAATTTTGTTCTCAATTCCCCCCCCCCCCCCCAACATTTCAACGTGAATATCTGAAGTTGATGTTACCCCGCGAAGCGGAGAATCTAATCGCGCGCCATCATGTTCTCGCGTGCGTGGATTTTCGTCTCGGATAAAGGGCCATTAGCACTCTCCGCACGTAACGAGGAGTAGGGTATTTCATCAGATCGCGATAAATGTCACGGATAATAATAACGCGTCAATTCCTATCCGTGACCCGCGTTACGTTGCATATTCATAACGCGCGCTTAATAAGAAACACGTGTTTAAATCCAGCAGCGTGACGCTGGAAAAGAGATCGCGGCTGTTGCGGCTGATCAATGGCGAGCGTGATGCTCGTGAAACGGGCGATTATCGGTGATAATGACGCTGGGGAGAGGCCGGTGTACGCTAGCTTGCAGCGAATATTTCTCGATGCGCTCACGACCGGTGCCCTCCGCCCGTCCGTCCGTCCGTCCGCGTGGCAAATCTATTGCCGAAAATAAACCGCGCGTCGTCTACGGGTGCCAACTAGTGCCATATGGTACTAGTGGACTGGAAAGAGTTAATAACGAAACGCACGCGTGACTACGACGATGAGACGCGTCCGTGATACACGTCAGGTTAACGGGCACGCCACTCTATAAAGTTGGCTCGTAAATTCCGTCACGCGGCATGCGGGACGTTTCATATTCCAAATGATAGGATACGGAAAGGCCGGGGAGCCTCTCGCGTGCGCGCGGGCGCGAGCGCGCGAGCGTACGGCAATAATATCGAAGAAACTTATTCGATGTTGTTCGGAGAGAGGAGTTATAGGATCCACTTCTCGGAGTGAATTATCTTCCCTGCACTCGCGCTCCGAAGATGCCGGCGCGAGTCTCCCCCACCCCCGAGTACACAGAGTCTCCGATTGGCAATAAAGTCGCCGGGCGAACTTGAAGAACTATAAAAATATTGAATTCCCCTTTCACAAGCGGCACCGGCTCGGATGCTGTACACGCGCATCTCGAAAATCCACGTTATTTCGCCGAAGGAGAGCTCTCTCCCTCCCTCCCTTCCTCCCTCCTCGCGGCACGGATACAACGTCGTTTTCGCCGAACGAGCGAATGCAATTATTCCGCGTAGGTTTTTTTTTCGCTGGAGAGAGACAGAGGGAGAAAGATTCGCACGGTTGAAACCACGCGCTCGGTGTCGCCACGTAATGTAGCGAGAGCGATGCCGCCGGCCTTGCACGCCGCACGTGCACGGCCCGGCGCGACAGGACAATTTTCCTCCGGGCGTGCTCCGTTTAACCGGAGCGGCGCGCGCGCGCGCGCGAGATCCCGGGAATTCATCGGCGGTAAAATACATTTTATCGCGCTAATCGCGAGGCACGGGGTCGGGAGGGACGGGCAGGACGGGTGGCGGCATGGGCGGGGAGGGAAAGGACACGCCGGTAAATGCGAGGCGGTCGGGTATCGGCGAAAAATACATCGTGGATCACCGCGGACGGGCACCGGCGGGCGCGATTAACGAGTGCGCGTTACACCGAAAGCCCATTTCGCCGATATTTTCGCAATTATACGAGGCAGACGGATGCACGTGGTCCCCTCCGGCTATTGCCTCCCCCCCCCCTCCCTCCATCCTCCACCCTTTTCGATCCCGCGGCGTGAAATTCAGCGTGTACGCTCACGTCACAATTATACGGCCGCGCGTAATCACGCGTAGTCGCGGCCCGCGCGTTGCGTTAACCGCGCGCCTGACGTGCGCGATTTCGCCCGCGTAACGACACGCGGCGTTAACGGGATTCATTGTAACGCATTCGTCACCGGGCGCGTCTCCCGCACGGGCACGGCGCCGTTAAATTCCGCGCGCGGGCGGCGCGCGCGAGAGCTCGCGCGCCGACGTCCGTTTCCACGCGCGTTCCAGCCTGCGTACGCGACGGCCGAATGTATTATAGATTTTACAGGGGACGGATAATCGACGATTTATTGCCCCGACATTAACAGCCATCCGTATAACTTGTTCTCCGTGATTATACTATTGACGAACGTTATCTCGTTCGTCGCGTACTCCCCCCCCCCCCCCCGCGCGCCGATCTAGTTCGGGACGTTACGTAAATACGAGGGATGATCCAGCGCGGTTGCGTAATCGCGGGGCCGCTCCGCGGGCGCGTAAAGTACAGATCCCAAAAGAACGAAGAAACGCGAGAGGAAAGGGGGAACCGGGGAGGAAAGAAAAAGAGAGGAAAAAGTGCAACGCTTGCGCATGTCGTAACGCGTCTAATTCCGGAGCGCGCGAGCCTCGCGACAAGTGCGTTTCGATCTATGTATAGCGATGATGCGGGACGTACAACAAGCCGCGACCTAATCGCCGTCTTTTGTCTGTGTTTCTCTCTCTCTCTCTCTTTCCGCTTCCCCCCGTTCCATCGCGTTCCGCGATTTTCCCCGCGCCCTCCCCTCCCGCTACCTCGCCCCCCTCTCTCTGTCTCTCTTTCTTTCTCTGTCTGTCTGTCTGTTTGTCTCTCTGGTTCCCCGCGCTCTATCGGGCTCGCGTGCACGGACACGTGAGCGGACGCACCGCGCGTATTACAGCCGTCGTCTCGCGCGCGTAGATAGAACCCGCTCGCGCGCACGCCGTCAACTTGGCCTGACAGACAGTTCGGCGGCACGCCGATATCTCGCGGTGACGCACGCACGGTGCATGTGCGTGTTCCTCACCCGTCTTGCCGTCGGCCGCAGCTACCGCACGCTTGCCAACCATTGGAGGAACAGATAGCGGGCGATTCGCTCGGGCGTCCTCTTTGTCCGGAAACGAGCCTGTGTGTGTGCGCGCGCGCGCGCGCGAGCGTGTACGTGAGGCAGTCACGCTACCGGGGAAACGTAATTAACCCACTGGCCGCGGGAATGTATAAATCGATCGGCGAGCCAGCCGTTTCTTCCGACTTTGCGGTCTCCGTCATTAAATTTATCGACGCTAATTGCGAGCGAGCCTCGGACGAAATTGTCGCTCGAACAATGGCTCTTACTCTTTCAGGTTCCTGAACCGCGTTATGCAACGATCACTGACATTAGCTGGGCGTACGAATGCATAATTTGACTCGGGCTCGTTAGTTTCCCTGAGTTTGCTATTTTCGTCCTTATCTGTCGACAAACGAGCCTCTATTCAAATCGGCAGGAAGCAGATCGAAACGGGGCGAAAAGATCTGCCCCGTTCTCCAAGTACGTTACGTAATCATTAACATATTAATCGTATGGGCGTCTGACACGATCGAGCGCAGGGGGACTTACGAGATGAAACGGTTCGCGGAGAGCCGAAGGCAAGCGGCTTTACTTGCGACGAATAGAGGCACGAATGCACGGAGTTTGCGAGTCATCAGTTAAAGCCCATTTTCGCGTGACATTAAGTGTCCCGACACTTGCGGTTGCGACAGTGCCGCTATTAGTCTTCATTATGTATCGCGACCTCGCAACATATGGCAGTCGCGTTACGATACCGCGAAAACGAGTCTACGAGGCTCGAATTATCACGGGAAATCGTCAACTCGGAACACAATCGAGGGAGGGCAATTTTGTCCCGCGAAGAAACGCAAACTCGGCCGACGATTGCATCGTACGTACAAAGTTCTTTTAGTTTTCGATCACGTTATCGTTGCACCGGCTCTATTATCTCTCCGCACGTTCGAGTTAGATAACGTTCGGCTTATCGCTTGCCCTCTGTGTACTTTCATTTTCGTTACATCGGGACGTCGTACACTTGATACGACTATTGTTAAATTAGAATCTATTAGATACCCCGCTTCTTCTTCCTCGTATATCAGGTTTAAAGCCTGTTTTATCCAGTTTTATCTCGTTCTGGTACTTTGAGCATTTGGTTTTACTTAATCTCCGGTAGGCTGTTAACCTTGTCGAAGGAAACCTTCCATCTGGAGGGCTATACCCCTAAAGGGGTATGTTTGGCGAGATACTCTCGGTGGTTGCCACTTCCCTTCGGGAGATTCCGAAAAAGACCAGCGGTGTCCGTGGATTTGAACTCGGTTCTTTTCGTTCATTTGTTCACTAAGCAGCGCGTATTTCTCTGCGCCATACTTGCCGCCCTATCAGATACCGTTGAATGGAAGAGCGTGCCTTAGTGCGACAGTGCTCCTCCGGACGCGTCGCGTATCGAGGTATCGGAAACGTTAACACATTAGCGTTGTGGAAAACTCGTCTAACGAGAACGGCACCTGCGCCGGAGGTGGCGAAAACGGAATCCGCACACGGGGGAGGACGACAGCGACGACTCGCGCGTATCGAACCCTTTTCGAAACGACGAAAGTTCGAAGTCGCCCGCTCGCGGTCGTCAGCGGCAGCCGCGTCTCTGGCAAGTCGGAAATTTCTTTGGCAGGCACGTAGGAAACACGAGGACGCGTCCAACTCTCAGAGAGAGAGAGAGAGAGAGAGAGAGGAGCCGGCGACGGAAACTTTCCGGCAATGTTTTCCGGTCTGACGTATGGTGAGCGTAATGCATCGTCCGCGGGTGTTTTATCTCCGGGTAAAATTGGGCTTTGTTCCCGTTCTCCAGATCTATCGGTCTCTATCGGATCGGCGCGCGGACCCAGTGTCAAATTCTATTTTAATAAGTATGGAAACGACCTCACTGGCAATTCTTTATTATAATTGAACCGTAGACATTATATTTTTTTACTCCGCCCTTGGATCTTCAATTCTAAAAATTTACTTTAGCTCCTACTTAAAAGAACCTATACTTCAATGGTGAGTTGGCGAAAGTAGAAATTTCCGACACTGTCAGTTTTAAAGTCGGAGCAAATTTTGTACTTGCAGTTCTCTTTTACGGTCTCAGGCCCTTCTATATAATAGAATTAAAGGTTCAACGTATAGGGCCGAAATTTCGACTCGGGAGGTCGCGGTCTCCATACTTAAAAAAATTCTTGATTTCTTGACTGGCGTCGCTAAGCCGCTGTTTAACTGTCAAATTCTATACTCCCCGCGTACGGTATCGCCGTTTACCGGCGCGGATTGACCGCGGAGGATTTCGAATCCCGCCCCGCGGGAAACTCGAGCTCTGAAAACGCGAACGATCCGGGCGGGAGATCACACCGGGTCATTCGGTGTCGAATGCGCGACGGAAGCCGGCGTAACAAGAGCGCGAGCAAACGATCTATAATCTGTCGATAAATCGCGCTCCGCGCGCGTTTCATTAACGCGCCCGCACCCCGTGCCCGGTCCCGCGGCATTCGGCCAATATTCGGGCGTACAATATTTCGAGCTGTCCGTCGGTTGGTCGCAACCGCGGTTACTACGGAGCGCTCATTATTCCCGACAATGAAATCCCATAGAATCGACTCGTCTCGTTACTCGTCCCGGTTAACTGACGCTAATTACGATTCCGGGAACCATTAGCCGCCATTGTTCTCTCGCGCGCGATACCGCCGCCGTTCGGCCGCCCCGTGTGTGTTTATGGATAATCAATCCCGCTGTCTTCCATCAGCTCCGGCCGGCCCGCCCGCCCTCTTCCGCTTCTCGTCCCTGCTTCTTTTTCCGCACTCCGCGAACGGCGAGAGGTTCGCGCTGACGCGCGCAGGTTACTCCGCTCCTCGCGCGACAAAACACCGGGCCAGCGCCGTCCGGGAAGACGCTCCGCGTTTCTACAATTAAATTCGCCGACCGTTTTCGACGGCTCGAAATTGAATCGCGCCCGCGCTCGGGGGAATCGCGTTCCGCGAGCGCGACTCGCATTTTCCGGACGGGCGCGTCTTACATCATCCGCGCGCGGCTGCGACACCCGAGTGCCGATACCCTTTAAGATTCGATTGGCGGCAGCCGAGCGGGTATCGATTTTGCAACCGCGAAAAGATGGGTATTTACGCGGCGCCGATATTTCCGCGGAAATGCAGTCTACTCTTGGGGTAGGGTGGGGAGGAGGGGGGGGGGGGAGACTATTCGAGGGCGATGAAGATAGAATCCGATCGAACGGAAAGCGCGGATCCGTGGCTGTAGCTTGTTGCTAAGGAGAGCAGGAGGAAGCGGTGTCGCCGCCCGTTCGGTAGTGGAGGACGCGACGTCTGTGCGGCCCGGGGTGGCGCGAAAGGGGGTGGCTGGCGGCAGGGGGTGAGCCGCGCGCGTTCTCCGAGGCTCGCTCTCAGTTGGTTCAGTGGGACATATCGATCCAGCGAGCGGGGTGAACCCCGTGGCGCAGGGAGGGGCGGCAGGGAGGGAAGGGTCGACTAACCCAACCATCCAAACCACCCAGCCGACGAACCATCCAGAGCAAGCATGCGTGGTTTCCCCCTCCCCGCCGGTTCCACCCCCCCGCTGTCTCTTTACCGCCAACATGCCGTTCACCCCCCGGTGCCCTCGACGGGGGGGGGGGGGGGAGAGCCGGTCGGGCCTCCCCTTTGTACCAGCGCGGCTATATCCTGGACAAAGAGCTATCGCGCGCTCTTCGGCGAGAGGAAGATGGAGGATAAGCTCCGCGAACAAAGGAACCGCACTTTTTTTCGTCCGTTTCAATTAAATCCTCATCGATATACCTCTTGGCGGCGGAAGTGTTTCCGCGATACCGGTGGTAGCGCGTACGGGAGCTAGGGCGCGCGCCGTTGTTCGTGAACAACCGTATCTCGCGAGTTGGCCGAATTCGATCCGAAATTCTTGTCTCGCGTCGGCCGCGACCCGCATATTAATTCCGCCGGCGTATCGTCCGTTACGGGCCGGCGTTTCTGAATTAGTAGCGCGGCGCGACGCGAGAACGGGCACGTCACAGAGCGAGCCCGTCGTAAATCCGCGGCCGTTCGTCGCTCCGTCGAGGAGACGAAACACCGCGGGGGGCGGGACGCGTCCGCGCTTGACGCCGAGCGCGGACACGCCGGGGCGACGAGCGGTAGCGAGACGGTAAACGATGCGTCGATCACGAATTTTATTTCCCCCGGCGAGAACGGGCCGAAAGAAAGGGAGACGGATGGTGAACGAGCACGCAGGGCCACGGACGGTATCGATTTTGCGAGTCGCTACGTAAGATATCACGGTTTCGCGGCGCGGCGCGGCGCGTATCTCGACGCGGGGTTTCCCCTTTAGCGAGATCAGCGAGACCGCCACGGTGTCTTGGCGCGCGACGGCTCTTCCTCGTCTCTGTGATTTATAGCAACCTCCGTGATCACGATAGTTACGGCGGCGGTATAGTAGCGTGGTGGGTGGTGGGTCGGCGGCACTCGCGTTCGTGCCCGTTGCCGATGGAACGCGTACACGTGTGTCCCCGGATCTCCGCGTCCTCCCCCTCTTTCCCCCGAGGAAATCTCCCGATGCACTACCGGACATTCTTATCTCGTCCGGGAATCGCGTGTAATGTAACGTCGAGTAATAATTTTACGTGTACTCGCATCCTTACTCGGCGTAACGCGGCGAATCTGTAACAATGTGAGATTCCTCGAGCCAAGCCAGCTTTGAAGATGCATACGCGATAAGAGAAGTTGTACGTGCAGGCTGATTTTGATTCCGAAAGTGTATCGGAGATTTAACAATGTAAGAAGGTTTCCGCGGAGGAAACTTGTTATTTCATCCAACCGCGGTCCCCCCCGTCTCTCGCGTTTGTTCCTCGATACTTTCGTGATCGATACCTGAATTAAGAGTCTTGCAAATATCCCGGTTGAAAGGTGAGCGCGGGGATAAAGATTTGTTGCGCGCTTGTGATGCGAGTCGCGGGAGTGCACCCAGCTTTTCACTCGCATAGAGCTCGAGAAGACATTGACGCATTTACATTTTCAAGGTAGGAATCCGCCCGGAATTAATGGTGGAAAGGGTGGAAAAAAATTGAGAAGCGATCCAAGGACACCCTGTAGAAAGTGCGAAAGAAAGTCGACTGCGCGCGCGTCTTCCGCGCTAACCGCGATCCACCGTCGCGTCTCGCTGTAATTCTTAATAAAGCTTCACGACCCCCGTAGAGATGTAAATTACTTGTCGCCGCGACTCGATTAATAATAGCGTAATGTTACCGCGGTCGTAAAGGGATCCGGGACCTTTGCCATGCGTTTCGCATTTGCATTTGTCGCGCTTCATAGGGCGATTGAAATAGAGAAAGAAAAGAATACCCCGCGGAGGAGGAACGAGGAGAAACGCGCTCGATATAAGCGAATAAAAATAATTGTGAACGAGCAGCTCTGAAGAATTATCGGAATATAGAGATTAAATGCATATTTAGACGACACGGAATATGCACGTGTATAACTTATCTTCTTACCGGGAATATTCGTTTTCTATGATAAAATTCAGCGAGACGTAGCGAAAATGTCTCGCGGTTTAGCGAACGCATTCGTTTTAACGCCGACTCAATTGTGCTTATTATTTTGCAGATTTGACGTCACTACTGACTATATTAGTCATGAAATTCGCTGTTGTAGCCATAATCTGATACGGGACGACCTGCGAACACGCTCGTTATACTAGACGATAGATTAGCACGCGTGCATACATATAATCGTAACGCAAATGAGCGCAATTTATTATTCCACAATCTACATAATGTAACGGCATCATCGGAAAATGTATGAAAAAAAAAACCGCGCTTACTTATTCTCTGTCCGCGGACTTGTGACGTAAGTACTTTATTGCAAGGACAAGAGAAACTGGCGACTTTTATCGCCGTTCCTTTCTCGTGCCGCCAATAAATATGAGGTTGAAAAATTATTAATATCACGAGCATCTAGTAAATAAAATTAATACACAGCAGTCATACGATGAAGTGATGAATCTTAATGTACGTAGAGGAAAGTGCCCTATTACTCACATAGATTGATATGAGATAGCGGAGTTTCCGCTAAATCGATAGGCATCGTCTGTTTGTTCCATCATAAAGTTATTGGAGTGGGATTTGTTTAGCGGAAAATTCATTGTTACACCGAGAGAAAAAATTTCCGGATCCAATGCTATTGCACTTGAGTGTATCATAAAATAGGATCGATATAGCGCCACTCGTATTTATTATAGGAGAAAGGAATACTTTAATCTTCAACGAAAAGTTCTAAAATCTAGAATAAAACGATAGTACGTGTCGTCTTTTGTCGCATATCGTGGTGACTTCGTGCGTTGCAAAATGGAGGGGAAATTTATTCTAAACGCAAGAATATATTAAGTTACTCTTGTCTCAATATAGTAATAACATTTCGAATTGTCCCAATATAGTAAGTCTAATCTTTTTTAATTCGATAGAGGAGAATAAGAATTATCGATTTTATTTTGATATCGTCTTATTTTTGTACTAAATGAGGTTGTGAGGAATATTAATGTCAAGAATATTTTTGTCTCGGTAACAGAAATCCTTTCTGAGGGTGTGGATCGTGTAATCGTTGCGAAAAAAAGATTTGTGGTTGAATTTGGACGTTGAAAGCCTGCCATCTCAAATTAGAAGCCTATCTCGTAATAGGGGACTTTCCTCTAATAAATATTACAACTAGCTCTAGCGAGAGAGAAAGACGGAGGGGAGGATTGGGAGGAAAGCGGATTCGATATATGTATACAGAAATGTATTCGATGCGCCGCGGAGAATGTTTTACGAATTGGCAAAGAGACAGAGAAGAGCATACGAGCATGAAAGAGTTTCTATATACGTTCGTAAGTACATATGTATGTATATGGTTGGGTTTTTCACCGGAAGTGAGAAATTTTACGACTCTCCGCGTTGAGACGGTGGACATTTATAGTGACGTGACGTAATCTCGCGGCAATAAGCGCAAAAAGGATCGTGCGGCATTACCGATGAGCAAAACTCGATCGAAACGACCTCTCTTTCTCTTTTTCCTCTTTCCTTCTTTTTTTTGTATTACCGAGAGTTGTCTGAAGGATATTGCGTCGCCTTTCTAGCTCGATAACGCCAGACGCCTTTTACAACGGCCGCAGTTTATAGCGCGACTTTATAGAATGAGGTTCTTTAGCATATCAAATTTTAGTTGGCTCGTTACGCGAATTTTCTTCTGTAAATACTCGCGAATTAACGGCCGGATAGCTTTTTCGTGTAATATTCGACGAGACGTTAAGACACTCGTTTAATTTTTACACGAGGGACAGACTGGACGAGAAGGTGGTTTATTAGCGTACTTTGCGAGCGTGTTCTCGCACTCGTATGTCACGATCGCGCGAGCGAACGAGAGTGTCGACAGGCGGCCGGGAAAATGACAGCGAAAGAATTTCGAAACATCTCGGGCCTCTTTAAGTGACGCACTTCCTTCCTCGCGTGTCACTGGGTTACCGTGTTTTCCCCGCAAAACCCGCGGAAGAAAAAGTTTCCGTCGTGAATCTCCGCCATCCGCTCCTCCTCTCCTTTTCGCCCTTTCGCTCCCTCCTCGGGCACCCACCGTACGTTCCTCGGCCTACAGCAGGTTCACCCGGCGTCCGCGTGGCGATGCCAGAGGCGAGGTACGTCGTGTGGGCCAGGAAGGGGCTGGAGAGCGCGGGGGTTAAGGAACGCCGAGGGGAAATCGTAGGAGAACGAAGTCGTCGAACCGGGAGGAAGAATTATATCGCACCTAAATCATACACGATGCCGGCGCAAGGCCGTTTTATTTCACCGGTATGTTTTACGAGGTTGGAGGGAGGGATGGGAGCGACGGTGCAACGAAGGGGCGAGATCTTCCCTCGTCGCCCGGATACACCCTCTCTGCTCGCTCCTCTCTGCTCCTTTTTTGCTTTCTGTTCTCTCTGCGAAACCTAGCGAGAACGAGCGCGTCTTGTCTCCCTCATGGCGAGTCAATGCGAAAAATACAAGGAAAATCCATACCCGGGTCAGAGAGGAGCGACGCAGGTTTTTCCTTCCAACGTCAGAGTCGCCGCTGCCATCGTCTTCGTCGTCGTCGTCGTCGAAACAATCCTTTGATAAAGCAGCGATGCATGCAGATAGCTTGTAGGGAAGACACGGGCTCAATAAAAACGGTAACAATGGCCCGGGTGCGAGGTAACGTGGGCGTGGGTTGAAAAAAAAGAACGGGATCTCTGAAGGTGGGGGGCCAAGAAAGAGAGCTTGCGGCAAGGAAGATATTCTCGTAAAAGTGCAATTTCAATCCGGCTAATTTAATTCAATGTTTACTTTTCTCATTATTCTATTTTTATCCGCCGTTTTATTTGAACTCACTCCCGCGTCGGTTTGTATTTCGCGATAGAGTCCGGGATGAGATTCTATTTTTAAGTTTATATGCCGCGTATATATTCTGTACGCCAGGGTCTGGTACTAGTTGGCTCCAAATCCTTTCGCAAATGTTCTCGACGCTCACGAAATTGTTGAGCACTCGGGTGTACGGGGTGCACTAGGCTGCCCCCCTTTAAACGCGCCATAATAAAGCCTCCTCCAAATTGCACGTTAGACTACAACGCGGCGTCATTTAATCATCCACTCTTAGAGAGGACGAGTCGAAAATGACTTCTCGTCCGTCTCGGACCGCTCGTCATTCTTCCAGACACGGTACAATCTTCTCCCCATTCTTCCCCGTGGCACAAAGTAGCGTTGTTCCCAAGCAAGCCCAGATTTAAGCCCGGGGTCCTCTCTTTGCCTTCTCTCCCTGCCCCTCGTGCGACTTTCCTTTTTTCTTTCTCCCCCCCCCCTCTCTCTCTCTTTCTCTCTCGGAGATGCGCTGCTCGTAAAATTTTTAAAAGCATCCTTCGGCAACTTTGTCTCCCGCTGAACCGCGCTCCCTCCTGTGCCCTCTATCTCTTCTCGCTTCTCTTTCCGTTCTATTCCATCGCCTGGGACGACGCGATCATCGACGGGGCCGACATCAGACGTCCGAGGAAAATCACGATAATCCCCCCCGGTCGTTTGTAAAATTTGGCGCGCTCGTAAAACCGAGAGAGACGGTAGTTACGTGCAGGGGAGTAGAGACAGAAGGGAGATATTATGAGTGGCCCGGAGGAGGGAGGATGATCCCTTTCCGAAACGCTCCCGCAGTGCCCCAGCCCCGGTCGTAAAATCGTCCCAAACCGTAGGGACTTTGCCTTTCCTAAGAACGTATCCGGAGCGTTTCCGAGTATCGATCCTGGGGCAGCGAGATCGAGGCCCGGCATTACAGGCAGCCAGTCCGAGCTAATTGCTAAGCCGAGCTTACTTAACGCAGATCGTTGGTACGATCGGGTCTTTTAACCGGCCGTAACAAAAATTAAGAAATACCCGTCCGTTTTCAGGAATCTTTAATAAAGGGTCGGCTGTTTTATTGACCTCTTTTTTTTTATGAAGATTCGTCGTCGCTCTTGCTGTAAAAAATTTACCCAATTAGTTAGCGCTGTAGGCATCCGTTTGGGGGTGGGTTCCCGGTGGCCGGGGTTCTAATTTCGCGAGATCGATCGAGAGAACGGAGTTGATCTCGTACAATCGCGAGGTGGATTTCTACCCTCCGTCTCGGCGGATCGTAACGTTTTTACGTTCTCCCGTGCCGTCGTTTCCGGCTTTCGTTCTTCCGTCGACGAAATCGACGGCGTGTCCTTCTCGACTCTTCCATTCTTCTTATATCCGTGAATTTTTACGCTCGCAAAATTTTGCATCACTTAAATCTCGCGCCGCGAGCGATCCGAGCTCCGGAATTCATTTAAAACCGAGATGCGAGAAGTCGTGCGATCCACGGGAAATTCTTGCCATCGATTTATTCGCCGCGATTCGAGCAAATCCCGAGGATCGTTCTCGTCGTCCTTCGTAGCGGAATCGACACCGTTTAAGCGTGTCCCTGTATCTTGAATTTTACGAGCGCCACAAAAACATCCCCGCGTCCGTCCGGCCGCGAAAAAGCAGCCTCGTAAAATCAGGAGCGAGTAGACCAACAACTTTCGTCTTGGGCCCTTATATTCCGCTATTTTCCACGAAGAAATAGCGAAACTTTGGCGCTCGCCGAGTTCTCTATAGCCCGCTCGTTCGTTATTCTCGTGGCAAAGCTCCGAGCTTGCAGATCCAAAACTCGATTCAGTTATGAGAATAGCCTTAAGTTACGAGAATAACGTCGTGCTACAAGTAATAAACGTATCTTTCAAAATACAAGACACGGCGATAATCTTATAACGCTGTGCTTTTATTTGCAAAAAAAAACAAACGCGTTCGTATTTGTTTTGCGAGATGCGCGTTAATTGTTTCGTTTGTTTTAGACGGATATTGAAAAGTCGACTCGCGCTGTTTGTTCTCACGAGAGCGGGGTGGGGTCTATCCGGGGGGAAAAAAATAAAACGTCCTGCCGGTTTACGAGCGCCGTATTTCGTCTGAAAATAATTCGAGACTCGATTTATATGGGAAGAATGTAATCGTTCATTTTTATGCGGATCACCGCCGTGCTATAAGATAATTCGGATTCACGTGACTACTCGCAACACAACACAGAGAGTTTTATGACTCCTCATATTTTACGTACCTCGTGTCCCCACATCGGGAATTCTCGTTACGCGCTCTTTAAACATTTTTCTTTTTTTGTTTTTAAGATACAGCGCACTCGCGCGCAGCTACGCAGGTCGTTTTGTTTTTCTTTTTTTTAGCAGAATCAAGGTCCTGATAAAAATACGTTCACGAGTATACCGTTAATTAAAATGAAACCAATTAAGGCGACGGACGCGCTTAGCCTCTGCGCGAGGAAAGCGACGCAAGTCAAAAATTTTACGGGAGAGCGATCTTAAACTTCCAGTCCGCTCGCAATTCGTAGCTACGTCCACACGGTCTGCTAAATTGTTTTTATCCCTTTTCTCTTCTCGTCTCGATAGATCTTTCTCCATAATGTGAGAATCGTATTTTTCTTTTAAACGCTCCCTCTCTTTGCTCTCGCTATTTTTAAACGAAACACAATCTTCGCGCTGGTCTCTTTCTTTCGGACGAAATTTTTGCGGCTACACCCGCGACGCGCTCCGGACAAAAGTACACACGTCTTCGAGTTGATAAATTATAAAAACGCAAAAACTCATATTTTTTACTCGCGTCACCTTTCTTGCGCGGAGGCGATTTGTCATCCCTTCGGGACGACCGATTTCACTGGAACGCGCTGATTTCTGCTGAGGTCGACGGGACGGCGGCGGCGGCGCCCGCGCCCGCGCCCGCGGATTCGGCGCGACCGAATCCCGCGCGACAAGGTCGTAAAGTAGAAGAGCGAAGGTCACGCTTCTCCGCGGGAGAAAAAAATTGTGCATTCCTATGCGCACCGCGCTCGCGGATATGTGGCGCTGCGTGAGAAACCGACTCCTGCGATCCGTGACTACTTGAAGAAGAACGATCCTTCTCTTTCCTTCCCCCGCCCCTTCGCCATTCCTCCTCCCCGTGTAACGTCGGCAGGCGTGTATCGCATTCGCGATGCTGCTCCTCCGGGGCCGGAAAGCCACGACATTGCCGAGATTGATCCCCGAGCGCCGCGCGTAACAGAGCGCGCCGACGCTTTGTAACGTTTTCATTTTCTTCTTGCCTTCGCGCATATCTGATAACCGGAGAGGCGAACGGACGGAAGCTGCGCTACATGTTTATTATATGACGGAGAACACCGCTTCGGTATTTAAAGCCAACGGCACGCGATACTATTTTTTTTCCTACTGGATTGCTCGCGGGAACCAATGAGGATGCGGAGTTTTAAGCCAAAGGAAAATGATTGCGTTGAAATTAATAAATTTGAGTATTTAGTTACTTTGACGTGGAATGAAGCGGTTCCACATACTTTTGTCAAGAGTCGGAAATTCGGAGCTGTCGGATGAAATGTCGCGGTGTCGGGCGGTCCAATCGGGATACTTAATGAAATCTCGACGGTTCTCGTTAAAGAAACGAATAGTCTTTGAAGAAACGTCGTCGTCGGGGCGACGGCGATATTCGGGCTGACCTCGTTTCGTGACGGCGAAGACGTTAGCGGGGAGACGTTTCTGCTCTCGCTCTCGCCCGTGCCATTTGTCCATCGGGCAGCAGCCGGCTATTTTCGGGGTTTTATTCGGGCACCCGGTTTCTATCGCCCTTGTGTAATTCGCCTGGAGCAATGAAACACACGCGAGCGTCGTCTCGGGCGCTCGAGAGAAATCAATTTTCGCTTCGACCATTAAATCCGTATCGCCGGGCTTGCAAAAATCTCCACAGAAACGTAGAGATACACGGGGCGGGAGTAAAGACAACAGCGGGAAGGGAAGAGGGCTATTTCAGTGTGTACTTTGCATTATTCGCCGGAGTCGCTCGTTAAAATGGCGGCGCCGCCACCAGAAGAAAATTGACTCTGCGGGAGCAACCTCGCTTCACCCGGGATAGAAACATCCCCCCCCCCCCCGCAAGAATATTACCCCCGATTAAAATAATGGCACGGAACATCTGGTCTCCTCTTCGGTGAATTAATTTTACATAACGTCTCCGATTGCGTCTCTTTAACGCGGCACGATTATCCGTGGCGGTTACTCGGTAATTTTAATCGCGCTTTGATATTATCGTTTAAATGACGGCGTGGAGGGGAGGAGGCAGCGGTTTACGTTCACGGCTGCCAAACGGAATCACCGCGATGTCTGCGACGCGTTCGATTCAAAGCTGGCAACGAACCGCGAATATAAATTTTTCTACGGGTTCTATCGATTACCCGCGACTGCAGCGGCGCGTCCTTTGTCCCGGGGACGAGGATGCTGTTCCTTCAGCTTTAAGAAGCTCTCGAAGGAACAAAGGTTAGTGTTTGCCGCACAAAATTCGACCACGTGCCGAGGCCTCTTGGGGGACTACATCCTCCCTAGAACAGTGCCGGTGGTGGTTGAACTCTCGCACGTTTCCCTTTTCCTTTGTTCAGGAAGTTACGCTATCGCTTCTCGCCGTTGTCGCCGCGACCGCACCGGGGTCGTTAATCGAGTGTGGATGACGTACCGATCGCATCTTCGAGTGAGACGTGACGTTTTCCCAACACAGGCTCATATTTTTCTCTTTCTTTTCTCCTCCCTTCGACCAGACCCGCGTGGAAGGGATGACGTGTTCCGCGAGCGTGTTTCTCAGGTGTTTCGACTACGCGCGCGCGCACCGGCAAACGTGGTAGAATCGCGGCGCCGCGGCCGATCTGGGTCAGGCGACTGATAAGAAAGGATTAGACGCTAAATAAGTGGCGATGATTCATCGCTGTCAATGAGTCATTTTTCGTATCGCGACGAACCTGTTTCATGACTAATTCCACATGCCGTAAGTGAATCGCGGCGGAGGCGCCGTACACCGATCTGACTCGCGCGAATGTTACGTCTCTGAAGGCTTCCACAAACGCTGGAAGCAATGATGTTTCAGCGCGAGCGTAAAAATAATGGAACAAGGGAAGGATAAAATGTTCATTAGCAGTTTATATTCCCTCGTTTTGTTCTCGAGACTCCAATTAAACGCTCTCCCCCTATCACTCTCGCGACTGTATATCTTGCGCGTTGTACAAGATTCTCTCTTGATTCAGGAAGTTTTTTCCAATCCCGGCCATCCGGGAGGGGTTTTAGAGAAGAGTTTTCGCCTGTCGTCTTAGCGAGAAAGTCTCATCGAAACGGAGTAATTTCAGGGGAAGCGCCGGATAGGGCGGAGGAATATAGGCGAAGACGGGGACGAAATATCCGTGGCAGGATGCGAGTCCTTTGTGTGGCACTGTGGCGCACGCGGCCTTCCGTCCTTTTTGTCCTAGAGGCACGCTTCTCCCAGCCAATCGATAGAACGCCTTGTTTTAATGCGAATCCCCATCGCCGGTCTCCACCCTTCGCCGTGTTCCCGCTGCTTGCCACAAACCCCGGTTCCCCATTACTTCGCTCTTATATGTACCGCGATGGAGATATTGGGCTGCGCGGATATTTGGACAGCGGCTACCGCTGACGCCTTTTGAAAAATCGATGTTTCATCAATCAAGCGATATGTTACTCGCGCGAGCCGCCGCCGCCGCCGTGCCGGGGCGATTTTTCCAACTTGGCATTTCGCACGCTCGATCGATCCCTGGACGACCGGAAACCGGCGACCGATCGCGCTAACGACTTTGGCAATCAATACCACAATGGCGAATAGATAAGAGCGGTGCGGGATTACCATATTTGACAGAAAAAAAAGGACGGAGGGTACATATTTCAGTTAAATTCTTTTTGTCGGGAATTCGTATTAGAAAAACGATATTTCGTTATCAATTCATTTTCTCCTCAGTCGTCGAAACGTATGTTATGGAAAATAGAAAACTTGCCTGGGAAAAAAACTCGGAAATTCGGGGAAGAGAGGAAAATGCCGGAAAAAAACTTTTTTAATATAATTCGAGCGAGAGAGAAATGAGGGCTAATGAAACCGAGCGGCGAAGATTTTCTTTCTTTCTTTCTTTTTTAAAATTCAGGGGATTTTATGCGGGAGGCGCGATAAACAACGGAACATCATACGCGCTTTTCAGTTACATCTCCAACGATCCGCACTATTTCATGCTCTCCGCTTTAAAGCTCGCGTTCGCATAAATCCTGTATCCGCTCCATCTCTCTCTCTCGCTCTCCCTCTCTCTCTTTGTCTCTCTTTAAAGTTCCCTTTGTTCGGCGTGTTTAGCATCGATCGCTCGGAGCCACCTCCGCTCTCGCTGGCCCCTGTTCTGCCAAAATTCTGGCAAACATTTGACCTTCGTCTGAATACGTAATTGATGCTTTTTCCTTCCTTCCCCCTCTCTCTCGCTCGTTCGCTCGCTCGCTCGTTTCCTCGACATAATTTTCGCGGGATGTCGAAATCTATACTCTCAGTCCACCAATCTCGCATTCGTGCGGGCGCAGATGCGAGTGCGCGCAAGTGTCCCCTTCGTGAGAGCGGCTTGTCGACGAACCTCGATTGCGTACGCAAACCGAGAGCAGAAACGGTCGACGGCTCTCCCCCAGGTTCGCTTCTTTGTTCCTGGATGCGATCGATACGCGGACGCCCGTTCGCGCTCACGCGTCTTCGATTTTTCTCCTCTCCCTTGTACGCGAATTGGAAAATTGACGGAAGTCCTTTTCCCAGTACGGCGGCGTCTCGCTATCGCGTCGACGTTCGCGTGACGTGCATTACGGTATGTGACGCGTGTAAATATTCGCGCGGGTGCAAAGGGCATTTGGAACGAACGCCAGTTCTCGTCTCGCTCTTGGCCGCCGCAGCCTCGCCGTCATGTGAAACAATAACGACAATGGCGTGTCATCGAGTAACGGAATTGAAGGGGCCGCAGGAAAAGAGGCTATAATGCGATACGATGTGTGAAGCAGCCTGTCTGTACCACTCGTCAGCGTTACGCATCGCTTGACCCGAGGCCAAGAGTTGACTTTGACTTCGCGGATACTCGGATCAATGAGAGATACCTGATCGATTATTGGAACACGTCCAAAGAGATTTATAGGAGGCAAAGAGAAATACATTGCGGTATTAAAACGCGTTCTTTTTTTTTCCACGGAAAAGGAAAAAGAAGAAGGCCGGTATCGCAGACATTGATACGTAAACGATTCCAAGTTTAATTTAATTTCTCTCGTTGACTGAAAATCGAAACTGACTTGAATTTTTGCGGAAATCACTTACGCAACGCCCAGGCAAGAAGTCGCTAAGAATCCAAAAGATACAAGGGGTATCCTTCGCTTTGACTAATATCGATTAACGCGACATACTCGGCGGTGGTGAACTTTGGTTCTTGCATTCTAGCCGTATGAATTTTTCGACGACTGAATCAATACGTCGGGACTAAGGCGATCAATGTCGTTTCGCAGGTCGCGAATGGAAGGACGAACATCCTTTGTTCGTTGCGTGATCGTAGCCGCACTTAATTTCTTATCCCGCAAACGCTATCGATTATTCCTAGTCTCAAGGCGTCGGCGTTTTCCGTTCTAGAAACGGGGGGAAAAAAAGAAGCCGGCGAATGCAAATTGCGCTGTCGAATGAATGAATCCGAGACGTAATGTCGCGTATTAGATTCGCGCGCTGATCGCAAACAGGGACGATCTGGGTCATCGCTTTCACCCCGGGGTCATTATTTTCCGGTAATGTCGCCTCGAATTCCAGATGAGTTTGGCCTTTTACCGAGCGTCGCGCGCCGCGGTAAAAGCGCCATTTAAGAGGCGCGTAATAAAATGTGCATTAACGTCCCGCGGCCCTGGCACGTAGCCGCGCCGGAGGTTAACGCGCGGCGTGCATTCTGCGTTCTTCCCTCCGTCCTCTCCCTTATTTCACCTCCTCTCCCCCCCCCCCCTCCCCGCCCGTCTGCCCTTCCACCTTTGCCAAGAGACAGTGGCAATTTAGAATTTCATAACGAGAGAAAAAGGATTTAAAAAGCGTTTAATGCCCCGTCGCCCGACTTGGCCGCAAAAAGAGGGCGGAGGAGGAGAGGGGGGGAGGGAGGGAGGGAGGTAAAAAAAACCCCCGGGACGAAGATTGAGAGAACGACTATTATCGCTTTCGGAGACAATGAGAGCGAGTAATGGAGGAAAAGAAGTGCTTCGGTCGCCGCGCGCGTTCCTTGACATAATTCTACGATCAAGATATCGGTAACGATACGGTAATTGCTCAGCGCGGGCGTTACCTTGTCCCGCCTCCCCGCTAATTTCGCGATCGCAGCCGGAAGATATTAAACGCCGCGGCGCGCGATTTCACGCGGTGCCGAGTAAACGCACACGATCGGCGATCGATTCCCGGTTCGTTCAGCTACGCCGGTCGCTGTCTGTAGAAAGGTGTGATAATTGAATGCGTTGCATAAATTTACGATCGCTCGATACGACGTGATATAATACCCGACGTTGTCGTGATGTAACCGCATCACAACCGCGCAACAACCGCGTCTGTGATATTTAACGTTGCGAACGGCGTTTGAGCGCACGGCGACGAGTCTGGATAGATCTCCTTTTTCATTACGACGCTTGACATATTTGGGAACGAGAGTTCCCCTCCGCGGGGAAAATAAAAATTCTTATCCGAGCGCGTCGTCGATGAGTCGATCGCTGGCCAGATAATCTTACGGCGAGTACTCTCTCGAGTACTCCTCACTCCTGATCTTAATGGAATCAGGAATCTTATCGATGCAGCTCGGCTCATGTGTTCTATTATAATGATATTTTATCGCTTTATCATTGAGAGACGCGCGTTCCGCAAGCGAGGCGGTTTAGATTTTTCTGCTGAATCCCCTGTAGATATTTACCTGACGCGAGCTCAATTGGTCTATTTTTTTTTAACGCGAATTAGTTGCACGCGTAAGGGCTAATTCGATTTACAAAAACGATTACGGTGTCATTTTTATTTTTCCCAGATTAGAGCCAGCAAACAGAACATTTTTGTACATTAATTGACATCATATTTAAATGGACATGAAATTGCGGAAAAAGACTAAAAAAATTACATAAATTGTAGATTTTCCGTAATTGGCCGGAAATTTCCGGCCACATAATGATTTTAACCTTATCCCCGTAGTTCCATTAAATTTAGGGTGTAAAACGCTATCACGAGGTGCGAGTAGCGTGACGGTGAAGGGTTAAGCGGTTGCGGCGACCAAAGAAACTCCTCGGGCGCGGATCCGAACGTACGCTTCCGGTTGCTCCTTTCCGGTCTTTCTGACAGTCGCGTAGGAGTGGAATTACCCTGCTCGCACGGGGCCGGCAGGATGCCTCACCCTAACGCGATTAACGCCAATTTACACCGCGCGACACGGAGAAAGAGCGAGAGAGAGAAAGGGAAAAGAGAGAGGGAGGAAAAGGCAAGAGAAAAGACGAGGAGACATTTTCACTTTCTCCTCCCTCTTCTTTTTGCCCTCCTTTCCTCCGCCACTTCTGCCTCGTCAAACAATACGAGGCATTTTTCGAATTCTGCGAGCGCGTTTATCGAATATGCTCTAGTTCCGAATATTCCGAGCATTCAAATATCCCTAATCGAAGAAATCTCGCGTTCAGTCCCGTTTGAATTATTCCGACGATATGATCCCGTTTGAATATTTCCAACAATTCCAACCCTAACCGGCGGTCGAGGGGGACGAGGAGGGAAAAGTCAGCGTCTCGCACGTTGAACGTACGAACGGACGGACGAACGAACGAACGAACGGCCCTGGCGAAGAAACTGTGTTACTGCACCCTTTCTCAACCCCCCCCCCCCGATCCCCAGTTGTCGCTACCTCTCGCCGCTTTCCAAGGCGCCGTCGTGAATATTCATGAACCGTGCGCGCCTGTCACCGTAGTCATCCTCCCGGTCGTCACGAGACGTTCCGTCGCACGGAAATTCGTGAGGGAACTTCCGGGGGGCGGCCGCGAGGCGCGGGGGCACGAGGGGATGGAATTTCTATCGAGTTTTCGAAACGTGGGTGGGCTCGCGAGGGCGGAAACTTTTTGGCAGGGATTGAAACCCATGTTAATCCCGATGACGCCAGCGAAAATGTGTCTCGTCGCCAATCGTCGCCATGAATCGTGAAACGAACGCGAAAGATTATTTCACGCGGGGGGGGCAAAAGTGAGTTCTCTCTCGTTGCTTCAACGAGTCTCATTGCCGTGCGACTTGTGAATGGACGGATTATGGGTTTTTTTTTCATCTCTCTTCTCGCGCATCTGCCATCGAATCTTCGGTCTCGATCCCTGCCGGCGGTTTAGACGAGCGACTCTCCGCGAGAGGTCCGGCTTTACGTCGCTCGCCTTGCGAAACACGAGCTGTAGAGCCTTTTGCGTGGCGACACTCGCTAGTACGAAGAAGGGTACTCGAAGGCAAGTCCAGCTGTTGTTTCGTCAGCGATTGCGTCAGCGCGCTTGGGAGCGCGAGAGCCTCTTGAGGAGTGCATTGAATTTCGTGTCCCTTTGCGAGAACCGGCCTGCAGAACGGCAACGTGGTATCTGGTATAAGAATGCGTGTACGAACGGTCCTCGACGTCGTCCTCAAATATTCATGCAGCGCAGAGGTGGAGGGTACTTGTTCTCAGCTTCCAATGCGTATCTATTTATCGTTCATCAACAGCACGCTTGTTTGAAACGTCGGAGATACTCGGGTCGGCTAGCTGGGCGTTTATTGCAAGAATGTATTGTACAAAGTGTCGCATAATCGCGCGATGTAAGCAAGATGAATATCGGCGCAGACGTGACGATGGCAGTTTCGAAATTATAAATTAGAGCGCGTACGAGATAGCAGCGAGCCCCGTAATATCCCTCGCTCGTGGTCCGCAATTATCGGTAAACTATTACGCGATATGCACACGCGTGCCACGTATTACTCGCGGAGGCGGAACGTGTTCGTGCAAGATGGTGCTTTCGCGTTAAACCGAGACACCTCGCCCCCGTCGAATCGATCCTGACAACACCTGCACACAATCTCTAGACACCGAAATTAGTCATCCCGCTTTTATAGGCCGAAAGCGTGTCGGGGCTTGAGAAAGCTCGTAATCCTTGCGTCACTCGCGGCGTATCCGATATCGAGCCACCTTGTAAAACGAGACGCCCGTAAATTTTACGTTTAGAACGGCCCCCGACTGAGGGCCTCGCCTCATGTGCAACCTCAGTTTGCAACTGTAAACGCCCGTCATTCTTTCTCCGCGGCTAGATCGGGGAAAATCAATCTCACCGATCTCCCGTGCCCGCTCGAGCTTCTAAATCTCTTTCAAATTGAATTCCTCCGTGTACTTTCTTACGCTGCTCATTTCGCTCCCCCCGTATGAATTTACTTCTTACGCGAGTTACGCTTGTATATTTAATTTGTTTTATATGATTCTTTTATATGGCGAGACCCGAGTCGAAATTTTGGTACTGTTTTGCCACTTTTAAGGATAATTTGCACCTACGTAGACCAGCGATAACCTACTTTGATGGCATTATATTTTTTACTCCTCCCTTCAATCTTTAATTCTAAAAACTTACTTTAGCTCCCACTTAAAAGGACCTACTTCAATGCTAAATTGGTAAAAAACTATAGAAATTTCCGACACTATCGGTTTTAAAGTAGGAGTCAATTTTGTACTGGCAGTTGAACCTCTTTTACTGTCTTAGGTTCTACTATACGATAGATTTAAAGGTTCAACATAGGGCCAAAATTTCGACTCGGAGATACAAGCTGAATTTCCCTCCATTAATTTACTTTTACGAAATGCGCTCGGGACACGAGCGAGTTGCAACGCGAGAGGATTCTACGTGGAATCCCACGGACGCGAATTCCGGATCTAGATGACGCCGGGACCCACGAAGGAATTTCGTCATTGACGGGTCGGTCGGTCATTCGCTGCGGTTTTAGAGCACCGTGCGCTCCCGCGTTTACGGTGCTTCACGAAACCCCTCGCGGTTTGCGTCTTACGAGAGAGAGGAACCGCGTCGCCGTCCGGACGTTCTTTCGGGTGGATCGCGTGCCCGCGTCCCGTTCCGTTCTGTTCCCGGGGAGACAGCGTAACGACGCATCGGCGACGACGTAATTTTTCCGTGCGCGGTGCCGCTGCGGTCGAGCGATAGAGCCGCGTTTTCGCGGAAGCGCGCTTCGCGGAAACCCGCTTCGTGGAAGTTTGTCTGCTCCGGGTGACAAGGCGATTGCACCTGCCACGCGTTGCGTTGCGCAATCGCGACATGCACTCTTCTAACGTAATATGCCATCGTTCTCGCGCATGGTCGCAGCGCGAAGCGCGTTCATCCCCACGCCGCTTCTCACGGCGTTTCTGCCGAGGAGTGACGATTCTTTTCTCTCTCGGCACAATGTTCCGAAAAGAGTGTAATAAGCACGAACTCGCAACGCAGGGGAAAGGGTGCCCGGTACAGGTTGATCTCGATCCACTTGACAGTTTCCGAACCCGAGACTTGAGCGACAGTGACAATAATTACACCTCGTACGACGAAAAACCTCTCTCCGGTTCGAAATTTTCTTAGAGTCTCTCGCAACAACGCACGTGCCGTTCCGCGGTGCAATCAGGACGGGGCGTCACTGGGTCGCTCTTTCGAAACTCGTTCTCGCCCGACCTTGGCGCGCCCAGCTGTCCCGCGGTGATCTCGTGATCTCGCGCGAGAACTAGGCTCGAGAGCGTAATCGGTAATAGGAAGAGAAGCGTTGGTAGGTGACGAGGGGTCGAGGGAGATGAGCGTGGAGGGGAAAAAATGTCGACCCAGTTAGGAGGTAGTGTAGAGTTCAAGCCCTGGCACAATGCAGGCAACCGATGCCCGACCTGTTCCCTTTAAGGGTCCGGACCGGTGGGACCAGCGCGGTCGGCCCCCTCCCCGTCGTAAAATTACAATCCTTTCGCCTTCGGAGGGAAAGAAAGAGCGAGAGAAAAGAAGAGGGGGGGGGGGGAAGAAAGAGAGAGAGGAAGATGTAGCTGACCGCTCCCCGTGCGAACAATGGGGGGATTTATGGAACACACCCCGTGTTCGCGCGCGCTACAGATCCACTTACGTGTATGCGTGCGTGCGGTGGTGTGTGCACGAAACGACTTACAGTAACGTGCCCGGGGAATAGGTTCCCCGTGTTCGTAGTAATCACCCTAACCCTCCTCTCCTGGGCTTCGCGATCGTCCGCGCTACGAGCATCGCGCTTGTGGGTCATTCTCGTAAATAATCGTCAAAGTTCGCCGAGATACGGCCGATTGATCGGCGCGTACCTTCTGAAATCCTTTTTCGGACAATTCATTCTTGTCGGAGGAGCGACACGATAGATGGAACGTAATGCAGCTGGGCGCACTCGAGGGAACGGCGCGGGGTTTCTCTTTCAAGCTCCACTCAATTGATAGCGTTTACTCATATTATGATTCGTTAGGTGGTCCAATTTGAATTCGAAAGATGTAACTGTCCTCTTGCTGCGGCGATGCAATTTTTACAAGTTTAACACGTTGGTGAGATATGAGGGACGCGTGTGGACGAGCGAACGTAGACCATACAACCTCGGAAAGGATTTCTGTTACCGAGACAAAAGTATTCTTGGCACATTTATATTTTGCACAACCTCATTTAGTACAAAAATAAGACGATATCAAAATAAAATCAATAATTCTTATTCTCCTCTGTCGGATTAGAAAAGACTGACTTTCTACATACATTGAGACAAGAGTAACTTTATATATTCTTGCGTTTAGAATAAATTCTTCCCCCCCCCCCATTTTACAACGCACGAAGTTGGCACCGCGATATTCGACAAAGGACGACACGCACTATCGTTCTATTCTAGATTTTAGCATTTTTTTATTAAATATGACTGGCGCTATGTCGATCCTATTTTACGATACGTTCAAGCGTAATAGCATTGGAGCCGGAAATTTTTTCTGCGAGCGTAACATACAAGTTCACCGGCGTTAACGCGGGGGGGAATCTTTATATTATTTATTACAGTCGTATAATACTCAGCTTTTACAAATTGAAACGATATTCGGCATGAAAAAGCACCATGGTTGGTTAAAACCATGTTTATTGCACGTCCGTGCGACAAAATGCAATAATTCTACCAGGGAGTGATTTTTCCACGTATTTTTACAGCCATTGTCGCAGCAGCATAAAACATTGCGCGGCGCGACTTGATACGAGTTATTCGCTCGAATTACGACTCTCCTTTTTTTTCTTTTCCTCCCCTCCCCCCCCCTGCCCCCCGGTTCCCTTTGTAAAATCTATCGTTCGCGTCTATATCACTGTCGGCACTTGGATTATTTGCGAGCCAATCGCTGCCGGGGCGCGTCTGTATTTTCGCGTCGCGATTAATTGAATCGGCATCCCCGCAATCTCAACGAAACTCGACTCGATATTAATTTCCAGCGCGGCCTCCGCCTGTACGCGACCGCGTTTGTTCGCGCAGTTTCAATTTACGAGCAGACAGCGCTGCACGACACCGGAAGAACATTGTCGCCCCTCGATGCCGAAAGTTTGCCGGTTTCGCAGACACGAGTCGCCGCGCGATCTTTATCGCGAAACTTTGTTCTCCTCTTTCAGCTTTGTCTTCTTTCCTCGCGGCGCAGCGGGGAAGCCTTCTAATTCATATAGAATCGCCGTCTCCCAGCGCGCGGCAGCGCATTTATGAACCTTGACTCCTTATCCGCGGGGGCTCCCACTTCCGTCCGTTTATGTTAATATAATCGTACGACGCTTCGAGGCCCCGTCATCGGCGGGATCGAAAAAGCTTCGCGGGAATGCCAGCAGCTGGAGAGAGACAAAAATCGCGGTAGTTTCGATCACGTCCCGTGCAACTGATCCGCGAATGCGCGACGTCATCGTGATCGCGCAGCTATTTCGCACATGCACGCCGGTCTATCTAATTGTAACGTATATCGAGAAAATGGCCGAGACTGATAATTCGCGTATCGATAAGAAGGACGCGATGATGACGCAAGTCGAGCGAAAAGATGTTCAAGTTCCCGCTGATAACGCGAGGCTAACCAGAAGTGCGATACGTAGCGCGATCGATCACTCCGGCGTATCGGTCAGCGATACGCATCGTAGTGCGGATCGGATAAAAAGGTGGGTATCGCGGTTATCGCGATAACGGGGCTGGCTGAGATGAACCCGCGCAACATCGATCGAGGCAATACAGGTCGGTCGATCGTAAAGACCCGCGGTCTCGCGAGATTTTCAGTTTTGATCGAACCTCGTAAGCAAGCTTAAAATTTTTGCGCCACATTCAAAGTGCGATGAAAATAAAACGAACTCATGGACCGCGTAATAGATTGAAAATCGTTTCACCCTTTCGCCATGTATCGTTTGTGAAACGCGCGTTAATTGTAGCAGTTGCGAGAATTCTGAAAAGTCTGCGTTTTCCCTTCCGGCTGCTTGTACCCAGGTAAAAACATAGAAAAACGTTGCTGGAGTTAACTTTTTCGTTTTGTTTCTCGATTTAATGACGAGGAATTGAGGCTCTTTCTTGTTTCTCGTCGAACAATTGAGACGTCGCAAACTCTTTCACAGACTATGTGATGGATAACTAAATTAAAAAAAATAGAATAAAGAAAAAGACGATAAGAGTCAATACAAGAAGTTATGCGTCTAATAAATAAATATACATGTAGTTTAATAAGTCAAATAAACTAAACTAAACTATTCAGACGCTTCGATTACATAAAGTGATATAAAAAATCGTTTTCTTTTCCGCGACATATTATTCGCAACGCAAACTAATTCCAACTAATTGCGAAAATGATACGTTCCTTCCCTCTTTCTAAACCAGGTAAAAAAAAATTTAGCCGCAGTTAATCTCTCGCTCTATACTTATCGATTATACTGACGGGTAATTAAGGCTCGTCTCCTTTGTTCCCCGCCGGGCGATCGAGCGTATCGCGGAAATATTTTCTCACCGCGTTAAAAATAAATTGTGACTAATGAGAGAGATCCGTCCTACGTGCCGCGTTGCACGGCGATAAATTCCTCCAATCAGCGGGGTGACGAAACCGCAAAGGAGAAGCGATATACCGGATATGCCTCGGCGTTGCACCGGCGCGAGCGACGCGGGAAAGGCATGCCGCTTCCTGCTTCGGTTTCCACCGTCGCCCGGTGCGCGCATAATTTTCACGCGGCTCGCGTCTTCCTCCCGCCTTTGTTCTTTTGTGGCCGGCCGTCGCCGTCGTACCGTGGCCGATATGTGGCGCGATTAGGAAAACACATAGAGTCGCGCGCGCCGATCGCGCCCGCTCTCGCATGCGGGAAAGGCGGCGGCGGCGGCGGCCCCCCTCGTCCACGTCATCGAGCGACGGCAGTAGCTGCCGCCGTTTTACGGCCACTCGATGCGACGACGCGGCGCGGCCCCTCGGCTCGGCACCGCGATTCGCTCGCGAGGATATCGCATGGGCGAGAAAGCGGCCTGACTCCGGCGGCGCTTCCGGTCAGGCCCGGAGAGCAAGATAGAGCGCCGCGCGCGGCTACGGAGAGGAGAGGTCCGCGTACACCGGCGCGAGAGTATTGCGCGCGCGGGTGACGAGGAGAGAGAGAGAGAGAGAGAGAGAGAGAGAGAGAGAGAGAGAGGGAGGGGGCGAGAGCGAGGGGGAGGGGGGGGGGGGAGAGGGAGAGAGGGGGGGGGGGAGGGGGGCGGGGGGGGGGGGGGGGGGGGGGGGGGGGGGGGGAGGAGGGGGGGGAGGGGGGGGGGGCC
>NW_011967142.1:339425-347002 GCF_000949405.1 Vollenhovia emeryi
AAACGACACGGATAGGACGACGGTAGAGGCAAGGGCGCCGGGGACGGTGCCGGGCGAGAGAGAGAGAGAGAGAGGACGAGGGGACCTGCGGGTGGAGGATGCGGCGCGCAGCCAGCTGACTCGGGAAAGTTCGTGGACGACCGTCATCGAACCGAAGGAATGGAGGATAGCAGCACCGGCGCACGGCCGATGCAGTCGGCTGCCACCGGGGAGCCAGCTGACTGGCCGGCTCTCGGGCGTTTCCGCCGCGCCTCGGCCGCCGTCGGATCTTTGTCCGCCGTTGTGCACGAGGGTACCGGCGAGCGACCAGCCGCTGTCAGTTGGCGCTGTGACACCGGAGGGAAGTAACGGTGCCGTTCCGAGGAACGACCCAGCACCGGAGAGAGAGAGAGAGAGGGAGAGGAACAGGATTAGGAGAAAGGAAGCGCGAGGAGGAGGCGGAGAGAGACGGACAGGGAAAGAGAAACAGGAGACGATAGACTGGAAAAGGGAAAAGAGAGAAAGAGAGATGATCGAGAGTGTACAGCCGGGAAATTAACGATCGGCGGAGACCGACATTGTCGAGGAACACAGGCTCTTCACCCGGACATCGAACGACACCCTCCCGCTCGACGAGCGCAGCACACCTCTCGCCGCCGGTACCGAGGAATTTCGCCGGTGCCGTTTTCATACATTAGGTTAGGTCGAGGGAGGCCCAGGTATATCCATCGAGGCGGAGCTCGACGCCCATCGCCGCGCCGCCGGTCCCGACAAATGCGCCCAACGGAATCGTGAATTGCGGAGGCAACGGGAACGCAACGGAGAGACCAAATGGGAGGACGGAGCGATCGTCGAGAGTAAGATAATGACGACTGTGATATAACACGGGGGGAGAGAGAGAGAAGACGCGTCGTGCTTGCGTTTTCCCGGGGTGCACCCGCGTCGTATATGCGTGCCGATATCTTCGCTCGTGCGAATCGACGTGACGTCCCGAGGGGCCGAGGAAGAGCAGTCCGTCAGCGGGAGGAAAGTCCGTGCGGAAAAGCGGCGGACGGTCCACGGCGCGTTGTTCGCCGGTCGAGGAAGCGGCGGGGCATCGCGGGGACGGCTGCGGTCCCGTTCGGTAAGTCGACACAGACGTTGCTTCCGATACTCGCGATCATATCGATTCGGCAAAAAAAAAAAATTCGTGCACGCACCGTGCGCCTCGTTCGACTCGACGAGCCGCGACTCTATCCGACGCGGGCAGAAAGAGAGAGCGAGAGCGATCGATGGCCGACGAGTGCACTCGCGAAAATGATGTTGCACCTAACTGGCGGAATGGCCTTTGCCGATTACGCGAGCCAATCTTTCGCCCACGTCGATGACGAATCGCAATTGTGCGTGAAATTGCACGTTTCGCGAGAATTACGCTGTCGAATCGACGAGAGAGAGAGAGACGGCTCGGTCGAAAATTGAAAGACCGCCGAGTCACGGCGCGGTTCTAAAAGAATATGCGATTGTTGCACGAGCCCGAAGGATAGAGATTTGAGAGACGCGAACGCACTTCTGCCTGGCCGTAGGCAACGCGCGGCTCTGGTGGGTGAAAACTTAATCGGATGCGTACCGGGCGCTAGGCACGGACAGCGTTCGCTCGCTTACGATTACGAAGGAAAGCGCGAAAAATTTGAAAGCGTGAAAAGTGCCGCCGGCCACTCGCGTGGCGTTTTGCACTCTCTGCAATTTGCATCGAAATCGGCCTCGCGAAGTCGACTTTCGTCGATCGGCTTGTTGAGCAATCACACGTCTCGATACTTCTTTTACGTATATACATATATTGTATACACACGCGCGCGCGCGCGTCGCGCGAACAATCTATCATTAAGCGATATAGGCGAGCGAGCGTCCGTCCGGTCGTGTTGTAATGTGCGATTATCGGATTACTCATCCAGCGAATTCTCGCGAGACTCCTTTTTTTTCTCTCGCTCGCCACACGACTTCAATGCCACCCGGCGACGTTAACGTTTTAGAACGCGTTCGCGTTCCGACGCGAAAATGAGAATCGGTACGGCGGGGCGGGGGAATCTTTGTCTTGGCGGGGCCTCTTTACGTGTCTAGCGCGCTTCCGTGAGAGAGAAATCTAATGTGGCATATAAATATCGTGCCGCGCGCAGCGTCGCGTGATGGATCATCGTGCAGCCCGACGTTCCTAAATTTTAATGGTCTCGAACGCGATGCCTTGTTTAACCCATTTAGAGGGGAATTAGTCCTCGTAGCCCTCCCTCCCTCCCTCCCTTCCACCCTCCCTCCCACCCCGGCTGCCGCGAACCCGCGCCCGTCGTCAATCGGGCAACGCTAGTTTCAAGACCGTCGCGCAGCCGTCGTACGGAAGCTAATGCGGTGCCGCGATATGGGCCAGTGACTCCTGAGTAAAAAAAAGTTTCCCTCCGCTTCTTGTATCTCGAATATAACACTCCGATGCATTTTAATGCGATTTACGTAACCCTCTTACCGCACACGCGGCTTTATGGGTATCGACTTATCGCTACAATTCTATTTTATCCCGCACTCACGGCGGCACAAAGACCTCTCTCCCCGCCCCGTCGGTTCTCCCCTCCTCCCCCCCTCCCACCCGCTTTAAGTTGTGTCGCGCATAATTTTCTCGGTAAGGTGGAAATTGGATTGCGCAACGGCACACACGGAGAGAACTAACGGCGGCCGAGATTCGCTGACCCGCGCTCCCGCTCGCGATAAGTACGTATCTATACGTATCGGTATCTCTACCCACACACACGCACGCATACACACCGGCGCGGCCGGTAGCAGTTGTTCCGCTTGCACTCTCAGATTAAAGGATTTGGGGAGGGACCGTTCTATTATACGCACGCGAGGAGGCGCGGTCGCGAGGCACACATTCGCCGCGACCAGTTTCCCCGGGTGCGCACCATCTCGGAGGGGGCCCGACGAGCAGCCGATGAGAGACGTTCGATAGCGGTCGGCGGCGGGTGGCGGGCGGCGGACGTGTATAACGAGCTCGACGCACGTGCGTTCGTATCTTCCACGTCACGTTTCGCGATCACGCGAGCGATCGCTCGACCCGCGTCGCGCAAAGTAGACGATACGGGAATTCACGTCGCTCGGCGAGCTTACGTTTCTATTTATCGTTCGGGTTCAGTGCGCCCTGGTTTCCACAAATCTCCCATGATTCGCGGCGGAGTCAGGGTCTTGTGATCTTACAGCGAATTCGGTTGGTTCCACTAGCGCGCACTGAGTCGCGCGCCGAGCCTTGTTTCCAGTCAATTCTTATACTTACGGGGATGCCAGAATGTGGTTCTGCACTTTTGGCACCTTTCGCCCCTAGAACTGTCAATTCGTGAAAACATTCGTGTAATATACAAATTATGTGGCTTTTGTGTACGGACCGACAGTGTCCCACTATTCGGATTAAGTGAAAGAACAGCATGGTATCATTGAAATTAAGTTTAGGAGTTACCTAACCTATAACTTATTCGAGTGAATAGATTTTATGTTAGGCTTCTAAACTTAATTTCAATGATGCCACGCTGTTCTCTCATTTCGTCCGAATAGTGGAACACTGTCGGTTTGCACACAAAAGCCACATAATTTGTATATTACGCAAGTGTTTTCACGAGTTGACAGTCCCAGGAGCAAAAGGTGCCAAAAGTGCAGAATCACTCCAGCATCCCCTCACTTGCAATACTTCTTATCCAGAAAAATGGCCCGTACAACGTTTACACGGATCACTTTTTGACTATTCAAGACGTGGATAAATATAACAACTGACTATGAACAAGCCACTCGGTGCGCACTAGTGCAAGCAACCGAATTCGCTATTAGAAAACCGCGCCTGCCGCGCGTTCGATATGTGCGCGTACGAGATATCGAACAGTTGCGATGGTCGAGCCATTTCATTGGATTATATAAACCCTCGCTTGGAGTCCGATTGTTAGAATAATTGCGCGATAGATATTTTCCCACTGTTAGGGAAAGGTAAGAGAAAAGCGGAAGGTTACTTAACATGCGATAGAAAGAGCGTGATAAAACTGACGAGCGAGTCTCACATCTCGCTTGATACCTAATAGGAGGTTTCTTCAAATTTACTCGGGTTTATTACGGTTTCCACGATTTCACCTTAGAAGGAACGCTTAATGGAACATGTAGAAAAACCGAGAGGAAAAGGGTCGATCTCACCGCGCGCGGTACGTGTGTGCGTGCGCGCGCGCGCGCGTGTGGGCATGTAAAAAGAGAGAAATGAGGGACACTGCGATAATTCGACGCGAGCGATCCGCTCGAACCGGCCCCGGCGGAATTGAATTCAAATTAAATCGAATTTATTTGCGGATCACCGTGTCCCCGTCGCTATTCTCGCTAACAACGCGAATCTCTTTTGCCATTCCCGCTACCTTCGGAACTTTTCCCATTTCCCATTTGCGATATATAATTACGTGTATATATGTATATATATATATCTTCTCGGTTACGCTCCGCGATAAAGCTGGAAACACGCGAAAACACTTAAGCAGCGAGACTTAAGACTCGAGAGAATTTCAACCAATCGGAATTTTCAGCATTGCTGACGAAACGGTCGCTTACCTTCTTGACTCTCATTGGACATTTCCCCTAAGACCGAATCGGACTAGCAATTGCCGACTCGGATCGGTTGGGGATTGGCGATTGGCGATTGTCCTCTAGCCAATGAGAGCGGCCAGCGATTTGATCGACTCTCATTGGCCAGAAGACAGTCGCCAATCCCAATCCAATCTGCGTCGACGATTGCTAGTCTGGATTCGGCCTTTAGGTCTTGAGTTTCACCGCTTGAGACGTAAAGGAAATGACCAATGACCGTCGAGAACGTAAGCAGCCATTTTGAAGCTTATGCAATGCTGATAATTCCGATTGGTTGAAATTCCTAAGTCTTAAGTCTCGCTGCTTAAGTTTCTTCGTGTGTTTCCAGCTCAAGTCTTTCGCTAATTGTCCGCGGCACGAAAGCGCAAAATCACGCGGGCGATGCGGCTTGAAATTTTCACGGCTGTCGCCGACTATTCGTATCTCGCCCCGGAATATTCGCGCGGACCGCTCTGCGAAATTGCGTTGCATTAAGGCGGAACGCGTAACACGAATGATTTAATAATTAAAGATTAAAGGGAAAACACGGCCGCCGAGTGTTTGTTCAGACTTTTTTTCGCTGACGCAAGGTCTGGGCAAATATTGCCGTGGAAGTCTGGCACAACGCGCGAGTATGTATGCGCGCGCGATATATATATCGCGGGCCGCCGTCGGACTCGCGCAATTTTGGCTGGACGCGTGTATTTCCATTCGCGGGCAAAAGCGCACGGAAACCTGGGAATTGCGCGGTCATCGCGGCGTTTGGACAGAGTCCTGCACGGTGGCCTTTATTGGCACGTTGACCGCGGAGGTTAATTGATAGGCGTCCAGCCAACCGGATTTGAAGTTTGGTACGTCGGTTCGGCGCTTTTAATTAGAACGTGCGATGTACCGGAAAAATTTCCATGTCCGACAATGCCGCCGGCCGATGCATCGTAAATTCGCCTGCCGCGCAAATTCTTCTCGCCTTCGGCAAACCTCGGCGGCTTTCCTCGATCGCCGGGAGACGTGTCGCAGGACTTAATTCTACAAAGACGATACGCTCACCGAGGACTGAAATCTCTATTTGCTTTTGTCGACAACTCTCGCCTCCGCATTTGCCTTGAACGCAACGCTGCGATGTAGGTAGACACAAGCGACGTTTCATAATGAGAAATTAATTCTCGCGGCGAACAGCTCGCGATCGTGGCTGGATTTGAAACGAGAAATAAAATTGGCATCGATTGGCCGCGCGTTAATATAACCACGTTGCAAACAGTATCGATATCGGCGAAAGATTCGATTATACGCCGTCGTTTAACGTCCAACGTCACGATTAAAGATTTTGTTTAGCTCGAGTTGAATCTGGCTGTCTAACTTTTGTAGAGAGATCGAGAGTACACGGACGTGCGACGCGTATTTCTCGGGTCGGCGTGTGGCCACTCCTGGGATCGTTGTTCGCAACTTATTAGCAGTCATTGCTGGCCCGCTTCTACTTAATGCATCGTTTATTGCGTTAGCTCTTCGATGCGTCGCCGTCGTCGTCGCTCGGCGGCGTGGGCGAAATTCCATTCCGCGCGCCACGAGTATCGTAAGTTTCTCTCGAAGCCATCGGGAGTTATCAGGGCGACCCTTTCTGCCGGCTAATGCTCGCCTAAGGAGCTACCGTGCCTAACGATGCGTTACGACGATTGTCGAGAAACGAGCACGAACGCCCACGAGGTTAACACTTTCACAGACGATAAATCTTCACCGGCCAATCGGCTGTCGCGAAATTTTGTGCCGTTAATGCCCTGGTAATTAGCCGTGCTGTGCTTTTTTTTCTGGCGGGGGACAGTGCTTCAACTTTTAGCCGGTGACTTGAACGCGACGAACTTCACCTTCGCTATTCGCGCAAATTAAACTATTTGCATATAATATTTATCGTAAAACGTGATAGCACTTTTACCATGGAATATTTCTACTCGGAGAGAAGATTCTCTCTTAAAATTTAATCCTGAAAATCATGTAATCGAGAAACAACACGCGGCGTTTCGAAGAATTTTATGAGTGCTTTTTAAAATTTTACCATACATTTTATTAGTAACTATACTTTGCGTGCATTTTACTAGTAAAATGTGTGGCGAAGTTTTTAGAAACCATGTCGTCCCACGATTACGTGACTTTCAGGGTGAAATTTAAGAAGAAATTCTCTCCGTGTTTTACGCATTACTTACAGTACCGGCCAAAATTATGTCACCTTTCAATTTTTTTTTAACACAACTAGGTTTGAAGTGCACGAATGAAAATTTCGAAAGTCATGATGTATTTTGTTAAATTTTAATACCCTTCGTGTACAAGATGCGCCGGTGATCGGGTGCCTACTGTAAAATTTTGAGTACATTCTGTGCACTTTGACGAAAGTTACGCTCCGAAAATCTAAAGGTGATATAACTTTGACCGGTACTGTATGGCACATTCTAATTTTATTAAAAATTGCGTATTTAATGAGAATTTTTTCTTCCTCTGTCCGCGGTGTACGAGCTATCTGGATAAAAGTTACCAGCTGCTACGTCAATATCTTGATGTAATATTAAAGCGTTTCGCCGCGAGGCTCTGATCTTCGATCGCGCGATCATGCGCGGCGAGCCGATGATTTATCGTGCCACGCTAGACAACAAAAAAGAAGCGGCGGAGCATTATCAGGACGTTGCGCCTGCCTTTTTGCCACGCGTTATTGAGGGTCCGCTGCTGTTATCGCGCAAAGGGTTTTTCAGATAACGGCCTGTTGAGCATGCATGACGCGCGCGCGAGTTTCAATTTGGCGAAATTCTCGCTTCCCGCAGCCATCGATGGGTGCGCGATAATTTTCAAATTTTCCTTCGACTGTCGCGAGAGGTGCCCGAGTAGAAATTAAATCAGGCATGCCTTATGTACGGTCAGGGCCTGATAGGGAGGAAGTAAGGAATTCCCTCGTAGGTTTTGATAAACGTTAACCTGAATATACAGGGTGTGTCCTAATACCCGTATGTCCC
>NW_011967142.1:350193-357847 GCF_000949405.1 Vollenhovia emeryi
TGTATACAGTACTAGTACCACTCACTGCCGCGACGTGGCGACCGGGCGTTAGTCTTTCTCTACTTACTAGTAAGTAAAAATCGAGGGGGAAACCGCTGACCAAAATCTTGCACACCAATGCCCACTAATGCACAGTGGGCATTACTTTATCTTATTATCTTATTTTATCTTTATAATACGTTTCGGTCCTTATTGGACTATCTTCAGTATAACGAAAAAAAAAATAATCTCTCTCAATATTTTTGTGGATTATATGTTTGACGAATTTGTGGGAACAATACGATGCGTGGCTGGTGAGATTATAATAAATGCGGACTGTCGGCGCGAAAATCGACCGTCCCGACTTGGCACGGAAGTGGCGTCGCGCGCGGTCCAGCGTTCATCGCGGGATCCCGTTCAGCGTTCCATCGCGCGTACGGGCGAGTGTCGCGCGGCGATTTTATGCGTTCGCGCGCTCCGCCGCGCCGGGCCGCGCGCCGAGAGACGCCGATGTCGAAAGTCGGCCACGGACGTTCGCGTAAGGTCGTTACGTCACATAATCACGATCCGACGAAAATTGCTAGCGATCGCCTAAAGACACCGCGTAGCAGATAAATCACACCGCCCCCGCGCCACACCGCCGAACGTCCGTGGAGGCTGTTTTATTTTCCGCGCTTTAGACACGGGGTTACGGGCGGAATAGACGCGCGTACGTAAACGGGTGAAAATACGAGCCACGAAAGCCGATACAGTTTCGGCACAGCTCGGGTTTCGATGACGCGCGCCAACGTTTTCGGCCGGTGTCAGCGACGGTGCATTTTACTTTTTCCCCGTCGAGAGTCCAAAAAGTCGCCGAAATCACGGCGCTCTCTCTCTTTCTCCCTGAGCGCCCATCACCGCGAGCTCGCGAAAGGCGAAGCCCGCGGAGGCAGGACTCGCGAAACGTAGGGCGTGGAATAACGATAAAAATTCCGGGAGCGTGTTTTGTCATTCTCTCGCCGCCCTCTATTTCTATTTCCCTGTCATCGGCCCGGGGGCAGCCTCTATCGTATCGGGCGCGCTCTATTCACGGCTCATAGATTCTTAAAGCTTTCTCACGCGGCGTCGACTCCGGCCCCGGCATTTGCATCACAACGCGAGAATCGTTCGTAATATACGGCGGACGATGCCATAAGCACGGAAGCATCGATTATTCTTTTGGCCGCTCCCGCCGTTATCCGCCGTCGCGATTGCAGTCCCTTCCCGTGCGCTTCGCCCTTCTCTCACTCTCTCTCTCTCTCTCGTTCCGCCAAAAGGACATACACGATGTTCGCATTGTGCATTGTGCATCCCCGCGGCGCGGCAGCGAACGGGAGGGAGAGGGGGAGTGGGATCTCAAAGTCGACTGAATCGCGCGACTTGTGTGAAATCGATGAAATAAATTCGGCGTCTCGCCTCCCAGAGACGCGCCGTCGCAATTTTCAGGGCCTCACGGTGTCACTCACGTATTTTGCATATTGTCACGCCGTCATTTTACTGGAAATTGCGTGTAACGTTGTAACATTATGCGGCGGGCGGGCCGCTCCCGTCGCATTAAATTTTAATGACGGATCCTCTCGACAATTTAGGATGGATTTTTCGTTAACGGCAGCTGTCGAGACGATACTTTGTGGCGCTGTAATCGGGCAATTTTCCGGGAATCAATCGTGGAATCGAGCGACAAGGATGAAGCGCGGACTAGCTCGTTAAACGTGAACGGGGATAAAACAGACGTGTCCCGCTTGTCGCGCGGTTGTAGTCATTTTTTTTGTTCAAAATATTTATTCAAATTAAGTCGCGAACGGAGCGGGGTTGCCCGTGGTTTATCCGACGATTTTAATACCGACACACTTCTCCGATCGAGGCATGATCGGTCTCTCGGTTATTCATGCGGCTTATTGTCTCGCTTCATGGTTGGACGGTGCACGATGGGAGGGGACGGCTGTAAGTCGCTTGCGAGCCACCGAATTTAATTGGCCGTATTGAAACGGCTCGTAAGTCAACTAGACAAAAGAAAATGTCAGGTAGGTCAAGAACCGGTTTACCGCCTTAGCGGTATTATACATACTCGGATCGTACCCCGGGTCCTGTCCCCGGATTCGACGCACACGGCGCTCTCTTTCTGGCTCCTTTCCTTCCCTCCTTTTTCTCCCCCTCCGCCCTCTCTTCCTTCTGCACCTCCTTTCAGACGGTGTGCCTTAATTGCAAAACTTTTTCGTCGAATTTCTACGGTTTCTCAGAAGATTGGTAATCACGAGAGCTCTCTTCCTCTCCGCGTCTCCTTTTTTCTTCCTTTCTCTCTCTCTTTCTTCCTCTCCTCTTCGCTCTCGAGCGCTATCCGCTTCTTGTTCCTTCTGTTCTACCGGGGGGCATTTTCTTAGCACGCGAGCAGGCACCGATGTGATTTGCGCTCGCGATCGTTATACGGTTTCGTTCCGAGGAAAAAGGAGGAGAAAAACGAAGCGAGGAGGGACGAGGGAGAAAGAGAGAGAGAGAGAGGGGGAGGAGAGGCAAAGGCCAGAGGCTGCCTATGGGCGAGCGCGCATCATCCCGGGACGAAAAGGACGAATTGAAATGCGAGAGAGCGCGGGCGCAGAGGCGGATGATGATCGATCGCCTCTCTCGAGGCCTTGAATTCGATTTTAGCTTCCGGCGACGGGAGGAATGCATACCGTACACCACCTCGTTTCTGCATTTCTTTCCGCTCCTTTTTTTTTCTACCCCCTTCTTCACCATCGGTCCCTCCTCCCCTCGAAAGAGTCGCCGTCGAGTTTTCCCGACGCCGCGCGCGCCCGCGAGATCCGATACTCCCCGTATCGAAGCCTGGCGATTTTCCAGATGCGCGCATTCGATCGCGGTTGAAGGGTGTCATCGCGAGAGGACGGAGCCCTCTCGACCGAGCGAATTATTTCGCCGGTCTCGATTCCTCGATATTGCACTCGGAATGACGGCGGCGGTTTCTCGACGAGACGCGCGCGATTAATAGAGGAAAGTTCCCTGTTATGAGATAGCAGAGTCTTTTTTTTTGCCAAAGCCAACGGCACACGGTACTATTTTTCCTACTGGATTGCTTGCGAGAGCCAATCAGGATGCATAGTTTTAGATCAGGTGACTTAAAGATGGCTTCGTGTGCCGTTGGCTTTAAGTAATAGGCATCGTCTATTGGTTTCAGCGTGAATTTAATTGCGCCCGGAGTGAAATCCGTTCAGTGGAAAATTCATCGCTAGATCGTGTAATCGGTTGCGAATAAAGATTTGCGATTAAATTTCGATTTCGTAAACCTGCTGTCTTGGAAGCCTATCTCATAATGGAGGACTTTCCTCTCGCGTCTCACACTTTTCGGGAGAAGAGTTCTGTCTCGGCAGAGCGAATTGTGCCCCGTGATTAAATCGCCGCCCTACTTTTATCTCGGCTTGAACTTGAGACTCGCATCACCATCGCAGCGTTTAACGCACCGGTCGCTCTAAGCGACGAAGTTCGCGGAACGAGTTCGCCCGCGGGCTCTCGCCTCCCCGAGTTTAGATACCAGGCCCGAGACATCATTAAACGCGCTTCACCCGGGACCCGATTAAGTCCTTAAATAATAATCGGAGCACGTTTGCAGCGAATCGCGCGCTCGTACGCTATCGATACCCGCGGTATCGGTGCGCCGCGCGGCGACTCGCGCGGCGCGCTCGTAAAGGCGCGAGCAGCGACTATAAATAGAACGGGGCACGGCCGAGGCTTTTCAGGGTAAACCGACTTACTCGGAGAAACTTTATTAAACGAGCCCGCGCGCCATTAATCACCCAACGACGGAAATGCGTCTGGCCGGTAAATAAATGAAAGCTCCTAGGCCGTAGGATATATCGGATCGAGGGTGGCTGGCTGGCTAGCTGAGAGAAAGAGAGCGAGAGAGAGAGAGAGAGAGAGGAGAAACTTTATAACCCTCGATCGAACGTTCTCGTACCTGTACGTTCTTTCCGCCTCTTCTCCAGCCTCCTTCTCCTCCTCCTCCTCCTCCTCCTCCTCTTTCAAAGGGAGGACTTTTTGACAAAGTTTGCGCCGCGGTAAAGGAGAGAGGAGCCGAGACTTGTCTTGGGCGGACCGGAGGAGGGAAAAAAGTCGATACGAGAGAGGAGAGATCCTGTCGTATGACACCGTCGGCCGACGGCCGCTCGCTCGTCTCCCTTCGCGATTTGGCATGCCCGGCGCATGGGGGCCAAGGCTCTATTTCTAGCACGGTCAGCGTGCCAGCGACAGAGAAGTGCAGCGGATCCGCTATAAACTCCGTTCGTGTAATGGCGACCGATAGCGATCTCTCTAACGCGTCGTCTAATCCCTCGCGCGAAATTCGCAGAAGAGATTTTCGTAATGGACCACGTTCGAGCCTCCGGGCTCCCCGCAGACGGTGGCGCGTAATATCCAGCGTTTAAGCGGCCGTAAGCCTGGCCGCGGCCGAATCTCTACGTTTTCCTTGTTTCAATTAAACGCTAGACGCTGCGGGCATGGCACTCGGCCATTCCTATGACGGTTCGCGTTGCAACACCGCATTGTTCCGGGAAAATGAAAAGGCCGCGCACGCTAAATCCCAGCGCCGAGGGCTCGAGTCAAGTGCACAATATACGCTCACTTATGTCATACCGCATATTACGCGGCGTCCGCTTGTCTAATCTCAACTTCTCTCGTCAGGAAGTTGAAGATCGGATCGCCTTTGTCAGCCGCCGTCGCGGTTGCGCCTGCGCCAGTCACGAAAGAACGGGACACGATGCCGCCCGCCTTTGTCATCTCGATGTGTGAATTTTTCCGGTCGACCTTCCGCGCCTCGGCGGAAATTGCTTCCAATCGACAGCCTCCTTGATTCAACCCCCGGGGTATCGAATGCAATAACATTCAATAACGAGTAACGTTCAATAGCGGTAACGTTCAATGGCGAGTGTCGCGGGGCGTATATAAATTTTCTTACACTCCTTCGTTCTTGAAATTATACTTTTTTTTCCTCCGCGTCTTATCGCATCCCGAGGCTCGACCTGCCCCTCAGCCTTGGATTTTCGCGAATCGCACGGATTGTCTCGCCTCGCGGGCCCGGTGTCTCTCCGAGTCGTATATCACGCGACTTCCCGTTAAACCTTTACGCTCGCCCGTATTCTGGGGTCTGCTTTCGACGTTACGTTCCGCCGGGGCCGGGCCGTTTCTTTTTTCGGCCGAATCGTAAAGTTGCGGACACGCCGAGCCGGGTCCGGGGCTAGTCCGGGGGTATCGCGGTTGCGGATCGCCCGGATCGGCGCCGATTTAATTCGGCACGTGCACATACGCACGCACCCGAGCCAAGCAACGCGCGCGTACCAGGCAAGGACTGTCGGTTGGATCTTTACGAACCGGTCGCGACGGCAGTTCTCTCAAGAGCGCGGCCGAAATAGCGTTTTTAAAGCCTGGCGAGCGCGTTATCGGAGAAAGAAACCTCGTCTCTCGATTCTACCTACGTTCAAGAGCTCGGCGCTGCGCCTTGGGAACCGAGCTATCGGCAGAAAATACGATCGATTCGCTCCGCGATTTCTTCGCCACTTTCTCCCGAACGAGCGATCGGCGATCGCCCATGGTATAGTGGGAAGACTATTCCGTCGTTTAAGAAGGCACGGGCGGGACGAATCTCGAGTCAGAGGTGGCTTCTTTCTTCTGCAAACCTTTGCCCACCCCCTCCCCGCGTGCGATAGATGACGATCTAATCTATAGCCAGCGGCACACGATACTACTTTTCCTACGGGATTGCTGGATACGAGAGCCAATCAGGATTTAGCCTTAAGTCAGCTGATCTAAAATTCTACATCCTTGGGGCCCGGTTTCGCCAAACGTCGCTTAACTTTAATCTTACAAGTTTAATTCATGCTTGCCTCTTTCTAAAGTAACAGTTGGAGAGAGACAGAGAACGAATTAAGCCAAGTTTCAAGTTAATACCCTTTTTATTTTAATTGCACTGATCTGTTGATACTTAATTCTTTTTTCCGTGTGCATCAACGTTTCAACTCGCTGTTGTTCCAACAGCAACTACTTCAATCTTATTATAAGAAGAACACGCGCTTATAAGTATTTGGATATTCACTAAAAGCTTTACATTTTTTGGGGGAAAATGAAAACAAGCTGAGAAAATGTTCAAATTTAATGTTCATTGTCTAAGTGAAGAAACTTGAAAGTTAAGACGAAACGATTGCACGGGGATTTCGGAGACACTGTCCCACGATTGCATCAAGTGGCTACCCCCTTGTAATATACGTTATTAACGTCCAGAAATACAAAGAGCAAACTGTGGGCTCTTCAAGTTGGCCGAAAAGTGCCATTGCGCGAAGCGCGAGCGTGAATTTGTAGTCATCCCCCGTCACTTAATCGAGCGCAATACTATTGTTGCGCGTCAGATGTTATCGTGCCGATAAGGTATTATCGCATTCTACGTCCAAGACGCGGTAATTAAGCCCCATACACTGCAAAAGACGCAGCTTATCTTGCCCCTGCGGGAACTGATCGCGACTTCTTGTCCGGCGCGGCGAATTCTTTTTCTTCCACTCGCGGACTTTTCGTTTCCGGTTCGCCGCGCACCACGGCGAACTTCTCGAGGCTTCCGACGCGGCGCGTGTATCTAATTGACCGTAAACTTGACGAAGCTAAGTAATTGCGAACTTAAGATTCTAATTTTTGTAATACATAAATTGCAGTGAACTGTAAAAAGAAAACGGGACGTATCTCGTGGACAGAGAGAGAGAGAGAGAGAGAGAGAGAGAGAGAGAGAGAGAGAGAGAGAGGAGAGAAACGGAGGTGAGGAAATGAAATTGTTAAACAACGCGCGAGTTGCAGAATTAAGTTCGAGCTGTTGCAAATTTATTGGCAAATTGGCGAGAGGAAGGGCAGAGGCACGTCGTACGAAATTGCCACGAAGACTCCGCGATAATGCTCGGTCGTTCTCCCGCGGACTGCTGCGAACTTCCCGTTATACTACTAGCACTCGGGAGCCGCTCGGTCGCGGTAATGCCGAGGGATATACAATTTGCGTTGGGTCTTTAATTTACAATCGGCCGAGAGCGGTTCCCTTCAAAGCGACCCACGATTCCTGCGGGCCTCGCCGGGGTCGCCAACTCGTGGCGCGACTTTTAATTGCGTTTGGTAAGCGAGCGGGAGAGCGCGCGTCCTGGGTATAATTAACCTTCGGCGATCTTCCTGCGAAGAACCTCGACACGCGCGTCATCGTCCAGCGGCGGCACAGCTCGCTATGGGGAGATTGGAACTCTGGTTCGCGAACGCCGATTGACGCTCGAGTTCCGCGCGTTGGAACCAGGTACGGCATTATTGCGGCCGATCTCTCGGGATCTCTTCTCGCATTCATTGAGGAGCGCGCGCGCGCGCGCGACCAGACGCACGTGATCGCCGTCATCACCGTATTCGGGGCACCATGTCGCAAGCCAATCTCTGTTATCACTGCGAAGGCCGTGATCGCGATCGCGCCGCGTCTCGCGGAGAACGCCGACGCGTGTGCACTCAATGCGAGCTCCTGCGTGCTTCTGAGGCTCTTCGGCTCGGCTCGAGTATCTTCGCATCGCGGCCGAGCCTCGGCACTGCAACTTGTGGGGGGGGGACATGCAACGACTGAAAGTGCATGCGCGGTGCATTCGCGGTCCTCTCTTTTTCCCTC
>NW_011967142.1:358413-369561 GCF_000949405.1 Vollenhovia emeryi
TCCGCGCCTACCCCCCCCCCCCCCTCCCGACTCCTCGCTCGCGGCTCGAATCGACTTCGGTCTTGCGCGAGTAGAAAGACATCGGGCACGTCGACCGCAATTATCGTGGCAATTCGTCCTGAACGCGCGGGGGACGACTTTTTCCGCCGAAGGATGGATGCACCGTTGCACGGCCACCGCCGCCGCGCACCGCCGCGGATTTTCGCCGGGAAAGTAGCGCGATCGTAGATCGTCGCGCGTTACTCACCAAGGCGGAATCAAACTGGTCTCCGTTGATCGATTCGCGATGAGGTCGCTAGGTACTAGATCGACCACACGTAGCCACGAGGGTTTTTTTGCGCGACCGCTCCCGGCTCCGGGGACCGGTGGAAGAGACACGGAGGATCGAGAGGGTCCGCGTATCCGAGGCTCTAAATATCCGCGCTTCGCGAAATCGCCCGGTTCCGCCCCTCTCCCCCTCCCCCCAGAAGAAATTTATTCCATAAATCACACAAAGGATATTTAATAATATCCTTCGCGTATGATTTATGGAGATTTAAGTAGATGTTGATTATGGGAAAGGATAATTAGCGTGTAAGGAATAACGAAGGAACCTGCAATCTTGCACACTGCGTACGGTGGTGATGAATGACCCCACATTGTACCATTCGGCGGCAACTGTAATGTAAATTATAATTTATGGATTTATTCAGCATTCGCGGATTCGGGCCTGTTAGGCGTATGACGGCGCGCGAAATAATCACCGAGTGATTGCAAGTGATGCGAGAAGATCGAGCTTTCAGCGACGTTATCTCCTTTCCTTTTTTTTTAAATATATATATACGTATACGTGAAATACACACGCGCGTGCATACGTGTATGTACCGCGATGTATTGTACGCACGTCACTCCGTTTCGCGCCGCTCGATCGAGTCACTTTTTCCGTCGATTTTTGCCAACGAGCGCAATACGGAGTGCAATCCGCTTACGCGGCACGTTTTGAGTTGCGCAAATAGCCTTGCGCCTCGATCCTCTGCGCGGTGGCGCCTTATTATGCTCACAAGTTCGTTATCGTCAGTTATACTCGACGCACATGCATACGCGCCCCTGTTGCTAGGCGCGGATGCAACGAGCCGCGACGAGCGCGGCGCATCCTCCGCCTGGAATTGCTGAAAAGCTACTTCAGACGTTTTCGGATTCTCCTTGTTGTTGTTGCGTTTTCATTTTGACCAATCTCGGCAACAACGTGAAAATTGCAAGACCAGTGCTCGAGCACGAAGAAAGCCAACGCGGACTTTTCGTTTAAAATAAAACGACATTTCAACGATTGTGTAGATGAACGTTGGTGTACGGGAAGCTGGACGTTTTACGGCGAGGATACCTGAAAATATTGCGTGTATTAGCGGCGTGCAGCGGCGCCGATGCTTCGTGGCCTCGTACGGCAATGCATCCTGCCGATATCTCATTTTCCGTATCGGGAAACGGCGATTCTATCAATTCGTGACGCGGATATGTCTCTGTCAATTTATAGCGCATACTCGCACGAAAGTATCGTGTTGCTCGGGATAACGGTACCCCGGCGACGAGCGCGGGCATCATCATCGTCGTCGTCGTCGTCGTCGTCGTCAGAGTAGTAACTGCGGATATTGTGGTGCCGACCTATCCCACAAGGATAGTCCGAGACCGATGATGATGACGACGACGACGACGATAACGACGAGAAGGCTCTTGCGGGTAACGTCGTGAGCCGCCTCTCTTCCTCCCGTGCTCGTATCAGCTGGGCGCCATAAACTTCTTTATTCCTCTTCTCGTTCGCGCTCTCTATCGCGAAACCACTCGTATCTTATCCACCGTCTCTTCCTTCTCGCTCCCGGCTCTCCTCCTCCTCTTCCTCCTCCGCACTACCGCCCTCTCGCCAGCCTTCGCGGCTCGTTCCTGCCTTCTCCTTTTCCGCCTGAGGGCGTGAAATACGAAGTCGCGTGTGACAGAAACGAGGTCGTAGCTCCTTAAGTTACGGGAGGAACAACCCGGCTTTTCTTACGTACGTGCACCACGTACGGCGCGGGGCCCTTCACTCCCCTCCGCCTCCGCCGCGAAACTTCCGCGAAGGTAGACTACACACACCGCACCTCTATCGCGCATCTCCATCGCCGCCCAGCATCGCCTAGCTCCTCTCCGTCCGTCGCGGCCGCTGAAATCGTTCGGCCATTTTTCACGGCCGGCGCTGGAACACTCTCGCGAGGTTCGCGTTCGCACATCACGATAGGTCCGGCTGAATTATACTTGGTCGAACGATAAATTTTCCGGAAATTTATCGCCGTGCTGGCGCGCGCGCGCGCGCCTACACCGTTGCTCTCTCGCCCCGAGAAACGGCTCCTCGTTCACCACTTCTCTCCAAGTCTCACGTATGTGTACGCGCTCTCCCGCATCTTCCGGGCAATTCGCTCTTAACGCACGGACTCTTTCCCTCGTTTCGAAGTTCCTCAAACCTGGGCTCGGGGAAAAAGTTCCGGGCCGCTCTTTAAGGAGCCATGCGTTAAGTTTCGATTCTGTCGAAAGGAATGAAAGAAGCGTTTTCTATATAAAAAAATACATTTAATTAATATTTTCTGATAGAATCGTATGTTATTAACATAAACAAACACTTCTATGTTATATAAAGGGAGAAATGTTTGATTTTTTTTATAAGTCAATTTATCATTCTGTTACGTATACGTACACTGATAGAAAAAAATGGTTGCAGTTACCACAATCTCACTATAATTTGTAGTTATTTTAGGAGCCAACCACATTTTTATAATTCTTCCAACTACGTAAGTTATGGTTGACCTGACAATGTGTTATAGTTCTCATAGACACAATATTGGTCCATGCAACTTTAAGATATGGTTGTCACAAACCAAAACGAGCTTTTAATATGGTAGGATGTTTAGGTTGATTAGATTTTTTTTTAAGAACATTGTCCTGCAATTTTTGGCAAATTTAATGAAGCAAGTCGAATATGTGAGTTTGCAAACTGCGTCGATTTTTTTTCAGCAATTAATTTTTTTTAGCGTTACGTAATTATTATTCGCGGTGAACATTGCTTTATATTTATATTATTTTACTTCATTCTTTTATTTCATTTACGCAGATTATCTCGCTGCGTTTCAAAGGGTGTAACTCCCCGTTAATGCGGCGTTAATTAATAGAATACAATATTTAATTAATGTAACGTCACATATGAATGTTCCCCGGGAATTGTGGAGACAGTCGGAGAGGATTTATTTTCCGTGATTGGATAAAGCGATACAGACGAATTCTTTTTATGATCCTGGACGCAGAAACATTGCGCCGGAGTTTTGTCCTTTTTTTCTCGTTTTTCAGTGATCATCGGACTTGTTTCGCCGGTCTTTAGTCGGTGCGTCGTTCCTTCGGGGTAGTTTATTACCCGCCCCTGCCTTCGCTTTTCTCCCCGTGCCTTCTCGTTTCTGCATTCTCCCTCTCTCTCCCCTTTTCTCTCCCGTTTCTATCCCTGCTCTTGCTCTTTTTTTTCAAGCTTCGATTAATCACCGTGGCTTCTACCATCGATTCTATGAAAAGAATAATCACCAACGACTACCATTTTCTTTCGTGCTACGTAATCTTGCGCATCGTCGTTATCGAGGCGAGCGCCTTCGATCAAGTGAATCGATCGTCAGCCGGGAGTTATGTTTATCTCTCCAATTTATTTAATATTCAAATTTGTTTCAAAGATAAGAAGTACTTTTTCATTTTTCGTAACACGGAGAGCTTTCATAGGCTGTTCTATTGTACTTGTTCGAATATTCGTGTGTTGTTGCAATTGATATTCTTGAGATCGTATAACTTCTATATTTTAATATTCGGAAATAAAAGTTTATACATCGGCTAAAGACATTTTGCTTACGTCACATGTTACTAAATGCTGCTGTGTACGTAAATGTAAACGCTATTAAGTTATCGTGTAACAGTATTTATGGGTAGAAATTTTCTGGAAAGAAAGTTGTTAGTTGCAAAATATGACGGATTTCTGCAAGTTATAAATTGGAGTATCTCCAAACGAGATAAATGCGAGTTAGAATGCGGCCTTCATTTGCTGATGTGATTAAGGACTAGGACGTTTATTAACGTACTTCGGGGAGCACCGCCGTGATTCACCTCGCCCTCGCTGGAAGTCGCTTGAAGCCGCGCCAAAGTGTATTAACTCGCATAAATCCAAACTTAACTCTCGGATGATCAATGCACTTCTCGTGGGACAAACAGCGATCCGTCGCTACGCCGGCGCGTCGTCGTTGCAGCGCCTGATGCAGCCCAGGATTTCCTGAATCGCATGATCGGATTCGGCGAATTAATTTTGCGCGTTCGGCAAAATTCAGTTCCGCGAATTTGCTCTGCACTCTTCGGCGGCCTAAAGTGCGACATCTGCGGTTTTTAAGTTCGGTTTTGTCCAATTTATTCGGCTTTCCGAAGTGAACTCTCTCGGGCGTCTTTCTCCGTTAAAAAGAGAAACCACCGTGCAGTTTAGACGACGAGATGCTTCGTTGACTTGCGAAATTAATGATATTTGCTCGCGACATTAAAAACGCGCCAGTTAGCATACGCCATCTCCGCGTATGCACGAAAATTAAATCGACCAGAATTATAGCGTATTGAGCCGCGTTAACGTTTTTAGAATGTCCCCGTCATTTTGTTTTGAGAATCACTGTCGCCGCTGTCTAATCTGACCGACTTGCTCGCGAGCCGCGTACGCCGAGTTTCACTCCCATCGTTCGAGGATCCTCGAGCGCGAGGAGGCGAGGAGTCGATTTAGCTACCGGTTTTCACAATCGGGACTCATGACTCGTGTCCAGCGTGCCCGCCCAGCTCGCTTCCTTAATCCAACCCCCAATCTTCCTTCTCTCTCTTTCTCTCTCTCTCCCTCTCTCTCTTTCTTTTCCCATCTCGATACAACGCATTAATCAATTTTATGTGCTACGTATCGCGTGTACTTTAGCCTTTCTCTCTTCCACATGCGGTCTCTTTTGTTTCTTTTTCCCGTTCTTTTTTTTTCTCTTTTGTATTCTCGAAGATTGGTAATGTTCTTGTTATCGTTAATAAGAAAAAAAAACACGACCGGATATAAGAGGCAAATGGGAGATACGTTCTTTTCTTTTCTCAAAATTCCGTTTAACGCCGATTCACAGTCGGTGCGATAAGCGAATAGCGCGAATAAAATTAATGGAGGTAAAGATATTGTCCGGTGACACAACTCGTCTCGCATTTAATGAACTCTGAAAAGTCATTTATCTCTTTGCCCCCTTTTTTTCCGTAAAATCTTTCTCACGGGAAGTTTTTCAAATGCCTGACTGTAAGAACTGGCTTTCGAAAGCTCCGTGGAAGTTTTCTCATCGAGAAATTTCGAAAGTTGAAAATTTATTACCTAGTCGTTAATAAATTATTATTAACTTGTTAATTGATCATTAATTTAACGTTTGGAGATTGGGAACAGGATGGATTGTTATTAATTTTTTGTATTTCCCTTCTTTTTTGCACTCTTGATTTCTTGCTGCGTATCTCGTTGCGAAATTGGCGCCTCTCTGACGAGCAGCGGTTCCTCCCGAGGAACATTAATTATTTAATAACGCACCTCCGCGTTTACGTAGTATGTTTTTCTTATAATTCTCTTTCTGATTTTTTTACGCGGCTGTTTAATTTGCCACGAAATTATAGACATCGGCACGGCCGGAGTACAACAAGGTACAGTGGGACTTGCGAATTACATCACGTTTTACCGTCTACCGATGCACGTCTCGCGCCGCGAGACGTAAAAGAAAAGGAAGAAAAAGGTGGAGGGAGAAAAAAAAAGAAAAAGATTAGTCGGCGATGACCTCGATTTCGCGCACAACGTCGTTTTTAATCGCTATAACGCCCCTGGGCACGGCGTGGGGTAACCGACATGTTGTCGGAGTCTGCGTGTTCAATTCCAAGTCCTTACTACTACTTTTTCTTGGCCCGAGGAGATATCCAGAAATTAAGTGCAGTAGAAATTCAACTGTCACGATGAAATGCTATTTCACATCAAGAAATACCGTTCGCTCATTAAATCACGCGGTGAAAATGAAATCATCCTTAGGATTTATTGCTTCATTAATGCCGAGTTTATGCGTTTACAAGTGGACTACGTTACAATTTAATAAATTGACCGTAATCCACTTGCCTAAAAATATTCAATATCTTTTAAATGTCATTTTTTCACGAGAGAGCTCTACGCGCCGGGACAAATTTATCTGTTCGATGGCAGACTAGACCTTTCGAAATCGCCCATTGTCGGCGACGCCTGTTCGATAACTTGGACTCGAACGTCGCGTGTGACCGCGACGCGCAATTTTATTACGCGAGCGCCGCTATACGCGCGCGTACAACAAATATTTAATTATCCGCACTAGCGAAGCGGCAGAATTTTAATTCGACCAAGGGGAGCTTCGTATGAAAAAAATGAGAAAAACCCCTCCACTCCAAAAAAAAGAGAGAGGGAAAAAGAGAGAGAGAAAGGGAGAGGCTTGCTCCCTGCGCGTTCGTTTCGGACATTAAAATTCAAGAGCGGACATCATTGTAGGTGCGCGCGCACGGACGACGCAAATTCTATTAGAACGAATCCAATAAAGAGGCGCGACTGCCGCCTGCATCCGTGCACGTTCACGCGAGGTTTCCTCCTCGACTTGGCTCGACGGATTATCGCGAGAGGTCGAAGGGGAAAGGTCCGACGGACTTTTCGGCGAGTGCCAAACTCGTTGTCGATTCGCGAAGGGGAGAAGTTGCCCAGTCGACTCGTAAAAATTCTCAGGACGTCGACAGCCTCGCATTGGATTTGCTTTTTGTCATTAACATTGTACGGGGGACATCGTGCGCGATACTCGACTTTAACGTAGCTCAACGTCGCGGAATAACATCGTCGATCGTGATTTCGACGATCGGATGAGACAGTACTCGACACAAGAGGGAAGTCATCTTTATAGGTCGAAGCCCGATGTCTCCACGTTCTTCCTCTGCCTTCCTTTACAATTTACTCCTTTTTCCTGACAGTAGTACTCGAGCCGTTGTCTCTCCGGCTCGCCTTTCACGGATGCTTACCGTTATACGCTCTCGCATTATTAGCGTAATCATAGCGCAGCCCGATGGCGGGAGCGCGGCCTACATTTTCTCAATGTATAATCAATGATTTATTTCCCCCACTGTCGCGGAATGATCCTTTTCTGTTTATGCTGTCACGTTCCGACGGTATCGCCCAGAAGCCGAGCGATTTGCATTTTGCGTCTGCGTGGCTGTTCGCAAATATTTATTTTAAATGGTTAAACGCTTCTCGTACGCGTTTTGTCTTCGCGTTTCGCGGAGCGTGGCGTCGCAATGTTCGCTTTTCAAATTTGTGTAAACTTGTTAAAATCCCACTTAATTAAAATCTGCGAAGTGAGAAATAAGCCAACGAGACACGAGGAGAAAGCCTTTCCGCGGACTTTCAATGCGCTTATTGCACTCGGGCCTCTTGTTGCATCCCTACCTTCGGCGTCCTCTCGGTCTCTCCTCGCTTGTCTTTCCTCATTGGCTTGCAGCGCGGCGTATCTCTTCGCCGCCTCCAGAGGAAGAAAAACCTGACCTATCGTACGCTGTCCTCTTCTCTCCTTCTCTCCCTCTCCGCCGTTCTCTAACGTCGGTCTAACGCCGCCCTGGAGTCAATCCTTTCACTGCCACGCGAGCGGCAACTTAACGATGTCATTTCGGGCCAACGACCGCTGGATGCGGTTCGAACTTCGGTCGGGCTCGTCCTCGGCGCGACTGTGCAGGATATAAACGGTAAAAATTATAAAATGACCTGTGAAAAATTACCTCTAGACGTACGGAAGCATATCGTTAACGAACGATGACTTGAAATCGGCGATCCACCGTGAAATATCCTTGACGAACGAAGGGGGGGGGGGGAGAAAGGATTATGACGATGTGGAAAGGACGAGAGCGCAGGACCAAATTTATTGGCAATGATCGCACGGACCATTGGCATCTACCGGGTGCTACCGCCGTGCGTATCTTCCTCCTTTTTCTCCCTTTAATCGCGCGCGAGAGCGTGCTTCTGGAATTATTTATAAACCGGTTATGTTTCCGAAGCCGTGTACCCGTAGACGGAAACGCCAATAACTCTCCTGGCTCCCGCGCATAAAAAAAAAGAAACAGGAACAGGCTCCGCGAGGTTATCGCGAATCTCTCATCTCCGTAGTATCTTATTCGTATACTTATCATTATATTGCTTGTTGATGTGTTACCGGGACTTTTTCGCCGCGGTGAATCGCCGATTTCGCGACGGCAAGGTATCGCCCGTAAAGAAAAGAAGTCTGAGGTCTCATCTCGGGATCCTCGGATTTCATCTCGGATCCTCCCCTTTGCTTCCCTTCCCTCCGTTTCGAGTCGGTTCGCCGTCCGATTCGCATTTTTACCTTCTTCCCTATTCTTCGCTACCCTGCTGTATCAGCGGTTTCTCGCAGCTGCCGTCGGATGCTGCGAAAGGCATTTTGACGAATCTTACGAAGTTGCGCAATACCTTTGACACTTGATAAATCTCTAATAGATATGATTAAACGGAATCGTGACAGCTACTTAAGCGCACTTAAGATTACGGGACTTAATAATTTTATCTACCTTATGACGCAATCGCTATTGTCTTTACTGCCGCGATTGTGATGGTAGTCGTAATAATAAGTGGATATGACCGTGAGAAACATACAAAATTCATATCGGTGCACGATTACCATAGACTATACCCGCGGACCGCTAAAATAACAGGACGCACGATGAAGGAGTCTCCTCGGCTATCCTGTTTTCTTTTCACGCTCGAGTAGCGGCCATTGGCTATTCGAAAGATCAATATGCGCAATATATGCTGACATCGACTTGAGATATGCAGATCATAAAGCGCTTGCCAATGTCTCGACACGATTTTGCAATGGAGATCGAATACATCTCCATTGCGAATCTCAAAGTTGCAACAGTCCTGAAGTATTCCGAAAAATGAGTAATTTTTGTTATAAATAGTACTGTTATGCTAAACAGTTTTACAATAATCCAAAAATGGAATTCGTTCTCAAGTTATACGCGGTACTCTGGGAAGAAACGACAGCCACTTATTTTGGAGCCCGCAGTCAGCAATCGAATTATTTGGATTGCTCGTAATCTTTTACGAATTTTACCCCGCGTAACTAAAAATTGCAATTAGCCACTTTATCTATATCCAAGATTTTTAAGTAAACTATAGTAAATTCTCTCAATTAGTTCTGTCGATATTCAGTAACGGAAAGATAATTTTCACTCAAGAGGCACTAATCGAAATGTTAAGTTGCTCAACTACAAAAAAAACGGTCAAAATTTTTCCCAGAGTAGAGAACAGTCCAAATAATTCGATTACCAATTGTGGACCCCAAAATGGCTTGCTGTCTATTTTTTCCCAGAGTAAGAAATATCTTTAATTGTAACGACCTCGGCTACATCTTTTCGCGAACGTTTCATAATAAGCGTGACCGAAAACGGTACCGCAAACGGGCTCCGGGCTCTCGCCTTTCTCACCTTAATCGCCAATCCACCTCCGTCTGACATTGCTATTAATTCGCTCGTGTTTTGACGTGTACTTTTATCTCCTTGCGCGTGTAGGGACACGATCCTCCAAAGATTACCGCTCACGATCGATCACGGGACGTGACGGGCGCGTCTGATATGCATATGACAACGGTTTACACGTGTCGAAATTACGGCGCTCGCCAAAAGGAGCTGAGCGGAGCGGAGCGGAGCGAAACGGAACGGAGCGAGGCTGCATGCGCGCGTAGGCATGCAAATCTCACGTGGGCAATTTACCCGTGTATAAGAAAACGAAAGATACTACCGGATTTTCCCGTCTTCTTCTCGCCGCTCTTTTTCCCCTCTCTTGCTCCTCCCTCCTCCTCCCCCCCCCCCCATCCTTTTCTTTCTGTTTCGTATATTTCCACATATATTCCTTACGCTTGATGTTACGCACGTCTGTTTATTTTCAGTTAAGTACTGTGCACTACCCCGTAGCCGGGGACTGTTTAACTACTACCTTTCTGCCTTTTCATCCTCCTCCCATTCGCTTTCGCCCGTAATTCCATGGTTAGCTGGATAATAGTTATGTAACCGTTAACGCAGCCCCGCGATACAGAGTGCAACCGAGCTAATCGTCAAATATTTGCTGAGCCGTATTGCAACGGTCCCGCCGCTATCTCGCTCTGCGCCTCTTACACCCTCCCTCTTCCCTTCCCCCCCCCCCCGTGTCTTATCCGTTTGTTTGTGCACGCGTGACGAATGCTTGCGCAGCACAGCGGCAGCATCATCGTCGCACGAAGCGCGGTGGCGACCACGGCCAACAGGATTTTCTCGAGGAGACCCCGCGAGTCCCTGACCAACCGCACCCTGCCTCGCAACGTGTGGCACGAACTAACGAGAGAGAAATGCCTTTCTCGAGAGACGTAGGCCGTTCTTACATTTGAAATCATCTTAGGTGCACGCGTAATGTGTTTTTCACCAACCACAGAGCCGTAGTGGCCTCTTAGGACATTTCAGATGATTTTGAAGTAAGAATCGACCCTGAACACCGGCCGTAGTTTCATTTTTTCAAGGATGAAATCATGAAGATAATTCGATCGTGTGCCAATGCATGTAAATTATAAATTAATTTATAAACCAATATGCAAGTTAAGAGACTCCCAATTAATATGTTGCCGTGGGATTCGCGCGACGATCGGATAGTTATTCGCGCTGTTGAATTAAGGCAGGATACCACCTTTGACTGCGATTTTGGAGGCGTTTTTCATGAATTTTTTTTTGCATACAAAGAGTGCCCAGAAACAAAATCGGTTTTAGTCATTTATTAATGTAACTTTAATCTGTAGTTACAAACTGAAAAAGTTACAAATAATCTCTTGTAGGTGGCGCCAAAATACATTCCTTTGGAGGAACACCGTTAGACGGCGTGTCAAATTCCGCTCTGTACGTGGCTCCTAGAAAAAAAACCAAAGAATGTTCCTATTAACAACAATATTTTCTAATGCTGTACGTAGGGATTTTACGAAATTTCGATTTTTAAGAAAATGGCGGTCATTTTAACAAAAAGGTCAATTTTTTAGGGTAAACCTTTTC
>NW_011967142.1:372658-378865 GCF_000949405.1 Vollenhovia emeryi
GTAAACCTTTTCGTTAAAATGACCGCCATTTTCTTAAAAATCGAAATTTCGTAAAATCCCTACGTACAGCATTAAAAAATATTGTTGTTAATAGGAACATTCTTTGTTTTTTTTCTAGGAGCCACGTACAGAGCGGAATTTGACACGCCGTCTAACGGTGTTCCTCCAAAGGAATGTATTTTGGCGCCACCTACAAGAGATTATTTTTGAAACTTTTTCAGTTTGTAATTACAGATTAAAGTTACATTAATAAATGACTAAAACCGGTTTTGTTTCTGCGCACTCTTTGTATGCAAAAAAAAAATTCATGAAAAACGCCTCCAAAATCGCAGTCAAAGGTGGTATCCTGCCTTAAGAGCGCAGGCTAAAGGAAAGAATATTCGCGCGCGCTCGCAGAAGTACGTGTGCGCACGTATATAAACGCGCGTAATACTCGTTATATTATTAGAAAGTTCATGACACGCCAGGAAACGTTATAGCGAGATTGTGCGAGGTGATTTTTGAAAATCGACCGGTCGATGGTTCACGGTTGGCCGCTTATCGTACAGGTGCCGATAAGCGGATAAAGGTCAGAGAGTAGAACAACGTGGACGGTACCTCTTGCGATACTACACGCCGAGTTAAATATAAAAGCGCTGTGACACCGACTGCGCGTGAAATTGTTAGACGCCGGGGCGTCGTGCACGCATCTCGTTATCCACGCTAATCCGCTGTTCCTCTGTTAACGTCGGTAATTTTATTCAATTACTCAGATCTGCGTGGCGGCTCGAAGTAGTGCGTGGCGCATTATTGGAAGCAAGGAAGTATGATATTATTAAAGAATATAAATATAAAAATGGAAGCTAAAGAGGGACGACTGTACATAATATTTTTAGGCGTACGCCAGTTCGCTGTTTCTATGCCGCCGCTGATAATCTTAGTTAATAATCGAAATCGCGTGTTTTTAATGCAGCTCGAAGGCAGCGCACGCAAAAAAACACCGTATTATCCAGAAGGATCGTTATTAATTAATTTATTATTTCTATGCGAGAGGAAGTAGGATATTGTTTTAATACTGGCTCTCTTTTTTTCTGGTTTTAATTCCGCAGCATTTTTCATGCCAAGTGAAATGTATTTTAAGACATTGAGACAAGATGTGCGCTGCTTAGTAAACGAATAAACGAAGAGATCCGAGTTCAAATCCACGGACACCGCTGGTTTTTTCGGAATTTCCCCGAAGGGAAGTGGTTACCACCGAGAGTATCCTGCCACACATATCCTTTTAGCGGTACAGCCCTCCAGATTGGAGGTTTCCTTCGGCAAGGTTTAGCAGCCTGCCGAAGATGAAGTAAAAACCAAATGCTCAGAGTACCAGTTCGTTCTGTACCGGAAAGAACTGGATGAAACGGGCCTTTAAGCCTACAATACACGAGGAAGAAGAAGAGACAAGACTTAGTGGGTTTTGATTTGTGAAACGTCGCGGGATGGAAAGCGCGCTTTCCGGACGAGCGCAACCTTGACGCGTTTCCGTTTAAAGAATGCCAAACGCACCCAACGTCTATGAATATTTACTGGCGGAAATCGCTCGGCAAACGCGACTTTCTCGGTCTACGCTGCGGGCAAATAATGGTGACTCCGCGATAAGAGCCTGTTGTCGCCGCTTCCTGCGCGATGCGCCGGCACGCTGTCGTAAAAATTGTCCCGCCGTTATAATAAAGTGCCCCCGCGATTCCCGGCGACGTTGCGAAAGAAAGTTTTCTGCTGAACCCGGCGAGGACTCCCAGGAAGACTCGAGAGAAGTCTACTGGGAGAGAGGTATCTCGCGACGGTTTTTGCATGCGGGCAACTCGTAGATACACTTATACTACTTTGTTCACATTGCTCCCAAGGGAAGATCACTATGGTCAGCTCGTCCGCAACCATGAGAACTTGTTGGCCGTGCTGATCAATTATCGTACCGATGGTCTTACACGGGAAGACCGGCTGTGGCAAAAATAACTAAAATTAAAATGTTGCCGTATAAAATAGCAGGGGCGTCTACATTGTTTTGCGTTGCAACATTCGCCAAGTTTGCTGCACAAAACGCACACAGTTGTCTCCACTACTTAACATACCAATGTGGGTATTGCAACCACAGATATAGCTGTCCCAAATATTACTATTTATTGGAGTTGTGCCAACCCTAATTAGACATGTGGTAACCGTATCGGTCTCTCCGTGTACCGGTCAGTGTAAATGTACCGATTTTTGCTCGCTCTTGTTGTACACGATACAGCAACAATCGCGCTGTCGGATAACCGTTTGCCACCTCGTCAGTAACCGCGGGTCATAAAGATATTTTTGAGGGGAGTTGTAGTGTTAATAGCGAACGACACAAAAGTGTCCGCAGGGAACGGGATGGTTTCTCGTAACAGTTGAAGCTTTTTGAGCGTCTCGGTTACTTTTTGAACCTTAGATTGGACACTTTCGGGGACGATTTTCACAAAGGTGCGTCGTCATTTTTGTTGCAGGGCAGCGAACACCTAATCACATTCGCGCACTTGTCGGACTACAACGTCTACAGGATACCAAACGCCAAGCGGGTTTTCGGCGCACCCTTCGAGTGGGGCGCCTGCCTGAGGCCGAACAGCAACGCCGAGGCCGAAGACACGGAGGCTGGGGAGCGCGGGATCAAGGTCATTACTTTCGAGAACGAAAAATCGCGCACCTGCTGGCTCACAGCCATGAGACTCGCTAAGGTAAGCAACGTGATTTCTCTTCCTCGCTCCTGTTCCGCTATTGTCGTATTCTGTCCGGGGAGCGCGGCGTCGCGCGGAGACTCGAGTGTGCGCCGCGAGTAGTTTGGAGCGGGTGCATCAATGGGCGAGCCAGTTGAACGAAATTATTGCTCGCCCGAACGGAAACGTCGTGTCGTTACGCGAAGTGTGTTCTTCGCGATTAGGATTGCTACGAATGTCGGTAGATTCGCGCGGAAAGTGCGTAACCGAAGATTAACGACGACGGAGGGTATTACAAATGGCCATCGGTAAATCAGTTTCGGTAAATAATCGCTTCAATTTGTAAGTGGAAAGCTAATATCAAGCGGAGAAACAGGTACTTAAATTCGCGGCGAGGATAATAACGTTTACAAAGTATCGCTACAATGTTTCGTTTCCCAGCCGCAATTCCGCGTCTTCTTATTCGACTCTCGGCTCTTCCTTCACGACGTGATCAACCCTCTGCGGACGGGCCGTGGGTATCATTAGGTCCGTGATGGAGCCGGGTATAATGAGCCTTATTTTCTTTCCGTTCCTCCCCATTCCTACCGCGCCCGCGTCGACGTCGAATGTCGAAACTTGGTGAAGTTCAAAGAAGTTGCGTGACTCGCGCGCGGTTCGTGTTTAACGGAGAGAGAGGAAACACCTCCGCTCTCTTGTCGACGTGCGTACAACGCTACACCGCGCAGCTTCAGCACGTTTCGCCTGGCCGCGTTTCTTTTCTTCCTCTTTTAGAGAAGTGGCGGCACTGACACGGTGCACTTTTCTCACCTCCCTCCTTTTTTTTCCTTGACAAAAATCGAGACACCGGGGCTGGGCGCTCTTATTTCCATCGTCGCTGATAATATCGGTTTATATTCGAGTGCAGGCAGCCTTTGTTTCCGCTCGTCTTCTCTCTTTCGCTCTGTACCAAGTGCTCGCCGCGAAAAGTAACTCGTGGCCGGTAACGGTGTGCGCTAGCAACGCGCGATTGGCAGTTCCGCCAAAGAAAGAAAGAGAGAGAGAGACCTTAGAATACGGCCGCCTACTCCCTATTACGCTACTCTTTACGGGCCTATTCTTCCTCAGGCTGAAGTGGCTGCTCAGACCGCCTCTCCAGTCTGGCCGGTCTCCAGGAAGTGGAGTCCGGGCACGGCGTATTATCATCGCTCTATCGTTCGCGGAGTGATAATCGTGCTCGCGGAGCAAATTAAGACTTAAAAAAGTAACGTTTAACGTACAAGTATCCCGCCTTCCGGCAGCCACGCATATGCTCCGAAACTAAAGTGGAACATTGTAATTTAAACAATATACTTTTACGCGAGGAAGCAGAATTTTTCACTACCTTTTACGCGCTCGCATAAAAGAATTTATATATAAAATAAAAATCTTGCAATTGATCTTCACTGATTGCGAATTAAATTAAATTAATGAAATTCCCAATTTCGATCTCTCTCTCGCCTAATTTACACTGCTGTTTCTCCCAAGTGTTTCTTTCGCCGTCATTATCGTCATGACTTATCTCCATTCCGAGTAACGCTCGCGCCGGGTCGAATAGCAAACTCATCTACCGGGATGTAATTTGGAGACCCTTACGCCAGAGAATCGTAACTCAACCGGTACCATCCTCGGGGATCCCTCGAGCCATGCGTCTATACTACCGTGGCCGTCGACGGGCAGGCGGACCAGACTTGCCTAGTGTTTATCGGCCTCGTTGGTCGTCCATGCCTGTCTGCATCTCTTGTCAGTTTATCTACCTACCTACCCGCTCTGGATCTACTATGTACTCTTCTCTTTTCTCCGGCTCTCGGCGTCTCTTGCTTCGCTCCCTCATTTACCGCCGTTACTCTCGCCTTCTCTTTCTCTGCTTCTCGCGGCTCCGCCTTTTATCCGAAGGGAAAAGGACGAGACGTCGTCTTGGTCGGTAACGGCACTAAGGTAGTACTTATACGTGTCTCAGTGAGGCCTTTGTAACTCTTTCATCCGAGAAAAAGCTAGGAGTCTGATGAGATGCGGCGAACGAGAAGAGTTGGGAAGGCGGAAGGGTACGGCGGATAGATAGAGACGGCGGTAGGAAAAAGGGTAAGGAAAAGGGAGCAAATGAAGGAGTAGGCTCGGAGAAATCTGCAGGACTCTCCCTTTGATTGAGAAGACATTGACACTCCTGCCCGTACCCTTTCGTACTTCCTTTGTTTCTACGCCATTCTTCCTCCTCGTCGTATTTCTTCGCGGACTTGGATTCATCTCGCTGCAAGTCTGTGAAGTCGTAAGTACAAGGCCCGGGATTCGCCTTCATTAATTTGCGAAGGGTGGAGTCGCAAGATAAAGGGTGTCGCGGTAATTTATTTCAATATTTTTATTTGCGTGAAAGTTCGAAGAGAGAGATACGTTCATAGAATCGCCGTTATATCTGTAGCTGAGCCGCGACCACGCGATAAGTCGTTCAAGTAAAAGGAGAAAAGAATATCGATAGAGATTTATTAGTATGCGCAAAATAATAGACTGAAATAGCTCCCGTGCGTAACCAGTCGGATTAATTCAGGACCAGATTCCTCGCAGGAGGCGAAAAATGTTGCCGATCATAAATAAAATATTGTCACTCGGCATTAAGTCGCGGTTATTGCCCGTCTCGCGAAACGATAACGATAATGAGAAAGTGAATAGATCATAAAGCGATAAGAGCCGCGGATGAAGTTAAGCCGCAAATACCAGGTCGCTTTCTACTCGATTACACGTATCTCTATCCTTATGGAGTTTCTTGCGATCCGAGAATTATAATTACCTGCGGCAAGAAGGATCCTAAGAGTGAGTCGCGCTAACCTGCACAGTCATTCAATTACAGGGGGAATTTGTCGTGGCCAACTCGCGCGGGGCAACTTTTCAACAGCTTTTAACCGATAGCCCCGTATCACCGGGAACGTGATTTTGCGATATCGAGGGATTCGACGCGGCATTATCTTTCGTTTGCTTAGAACCAGCGCGCCTCGTTATCGCGCTCCGTTACTCTATCGCTGATTAACGTTAGCATACATTCGTGCCTTGCCGCTTTTCTCGTCGGCGCGTCTCTCGTCTGCGTTTGCGAATAATTGAATTACGTAATTATCTCTCCAAACGCGCGCGCGCGCGCGCCAGCAATACTCCAGGGCCGCCTTCAATTAGTCGCCGCCGCCCTTCATCTTCGCATCCACCTAGATCACGCTCCTGGGCTCCCGAAACGCGAAAACGACGAATTTCGGCCTCCGCTTAAATTCACGCGCTTCCAGCGAAAGTGTCGGGCTGGAAGCAGGTGCCACGAGACGTGCGATGACACAAATGATATTCGCGTTCTTAGTCAACAGGATTGTCTACTGACATGTGGGAATATACAGGGTGTCAGATTCGATATGGACAATCCCAAAGATTATAGTAGATTGGGTTAAACTGAGAAGAAAAGTTATATAAAATTTTACAAAATCGTAATTATTATCGGCCGAATTCAGAAAAACGTCTGAGC
>NW_011967142.1:379731-507008 GCF_000949405.1 Vollenhovia emeryi
CCCTGTATATGTGCATAAAATTCTACTATAATCCTTACTTTATTGAAATTTCGCAGCGTCGCCGAATGAAGGTGTCTGGTCGTGGCGATTTTTTCTCAATAGTGTTTTTTTTTTGGTCGAAATTAAGTTAAAGTTATTTACGGAACGGCCGAGGACACGCACAGCTCGACAAGTTTAACACGTCCGTTAATAATACAAAAGTTCGAAAGGGCGCGTTTATTTTTGCTGTTGCTAAGCGAGTTCTCGCCGGTCGCAAAGCTCGCCGGGATAATTTTCGTACCGCGGTGCAAGCTACAGCCCGCATTGGTATATTAGTACCACTACGCGTGTATGCGTGTGCGCCGTGCACGTCACGAGCAATTTACGCTTGCGTGTGTGGGTGGGCGCGCGTGTGCGTGAGCAGTCAGTCGAGCATGGATGCGCCCGACTGTCTTGTGGGTCGATACGATGGTTATACCACTGCTGGGTCTACGGTTATGCACACGTTCGCCGTCGTTATTTCACGTGGCACCGTCTGTACACCTCCTGTCTCGTCTCGTTTTTCGCGTCCACATTCGTCTCGTCGCGCAGTCGACACATACTTGCGCGAACTGCACGCGCCGACGTTACACGTTCGTCTTCTCACTTTTCCGGAACGGGGCTCCTCGGTGGACTTTTCATCGAGCACCGAAATTTGACCTTCGGTCTTCGACGTTGAATATCCTACGACTAAATTTTAAGACCGCGTATGGTCCATTAATGTTAAATTAAATAACATCCATTTAGAATTAACGTTTCATAGGTTCCCCCGCTCCCACGTCTTGCAGTATACTCGTATTTAAAATTACCAGCGCTCTCTTTTAATAGATGAATGAATTTATAGGATCTCCGAGTTGAGCAAGGAAGTAAACTTCATTCATAAGTCGGCTTTGCTCTAAATGACTATGCTCCAGCACGTGGGCGATATAAGGAGCTTAGAGGAGCTCGCACGGATTACCTTTGACTCAATCGCGGAACCTTATCGTTGCCTGCGAAGCGTAGATATTTCCCGAAAAGAATCGGTTGTTTCGATCGAGCATTCCTCTTGCAAGAAATAGGATCATAGTTCGTTCGAGCCGAAAATTGAATATCGCTAATCTTGTTGCTCGAAGACCGGATACGAACTCGCGTTTCAATATTATTCGTGTTACCGCAACGCGTTACGTTTTCCACCCGAGTGCACACGCGATTAAGTTGATTTCTAATTGTCAAAATGAAATTTTTTGCCCCACGCCGAATCCTCCTTCTATCTCTCCTCTTTGTCTTCCCGTTCCAGATTCTTCTCAAAATATGGTAATTACATTTAGAGCTTCGCGCATCCCAAAAGGCCGGGGAAAAGGAATTTAATTGTCGAAGAAATCCGGGGAAAAGTCGGGTGGTACTTTGGTATTCTGTCCGCGTAGCAACGTTGAATTTATCTAGGCGAGCGCGATACCTCGGCGGACGTGGGTATCGATCGGCAGGTCCGCCTCGCACAGCTGGGCAGCACGCGCTAGCCGACCGGCCGGTCGACCGGCGCTATGCGACAAAGTGACGCGTGTAAAATTATGCAAATCGTAGGTGCAGTTTTTTTTACACCCGTTTGCTTCATCGGCCTCGGATGTTACGATGCGCCCGGAGCGTAGAATCGGTTAGACGCGCGCGCCGCGCGCATCCTGCGAACTGCCACACTCGCGCATTAACAATGTCCGCTCCGCTTTGTGTTCCAGTACGGCAAACAGCTCCGAGAGAATTACCGAGCCTTCAAGAACAAGCAGTGCGAGCAGAACGGCGGCGGCAGTCCCAAAGAGCAATACAGCAGCTACAATGTGTCCAATGTAAGTGCTAGGTGTACAGTTTCGAGTACGGATCTAAGGCCAAGTTTTGGGGAACGACGAAAAGAGAACTGGGAGACCGCGGGTCAGTTTTGTCAACGCGTTTTTCTTGAGTGCACAATTGCTTGCGCAGGGTGTCCAGTGGTCAGGGAAATCTGAAAAGTCACGACATTTTACTATTTATCTGGATTTCTACATCGTTTCACATTATTTTCTGAATAATTTAAAGTTTGTGAAAAATAAACTTCTCTTTGGCCCTCAGTACACTAATTTTCTGTTTTGCTAAACAACAATTTATTTATAAAGCGTGGTCGGTAATTTATATCTTCGTCGTCGTGTTATTTTTTTTTAATTCCGGACTTTTGTTTCCCGAGAAAAATATTTCGAGGACTTCGTCATTTAACATTTGCTTGATTTACCGTACAGATGTACGCAAATTGTGCATCTTGAAAAGAGCTACGCAAAACTGTCAGGGGAAAATTAATTCCGGCTTCTGGAAAACCTGAAAAAGTCCGGGAATCTTTTCCATCGAGTTTGCTGGACACCCTGTTACGTCTTTATATCAAGATCTGGATGTAACGAGAATTTTTCTCCGAATCGTTGACGATCTACTTAATTTTGCTCATATGATTACATCAGTGAAATCACTTAATAAAATAACGGCAAATTCGACCGCGCCATAGTAATCGCGGGCCTAAACCGAAAGAGGAAGAACAGATGCGTGTGAAGAATGCGTACCGATGTGCGTAGATAAAGACGGACAGAATCGCGTCTACGGTGTCTCCTGGCGAATTGTTTCGCCATTGCGCGCGCGCGGTATATTTTCGACGACCGCTCTCTCGCCTCGGATACGCTCGAAAGGTAAATTTCGCTTTAGACGCGGTAAATGGAATGGAAGAGGCGATTACGCTGAAATTACCTCGAGTGACAGTAATTTGCCGGGTCACGCCACGTTCGATCATTGCCTTCAGTTATCCCTTTTCCTGCACGAGCCATCGTCTCTCGTCGAACTTTCATAGCGTCTACGGGATCTCGATTAGCACGCGCGATGTCGCGCTTTTCAACGCCCTCCTTCGATTACCATCTCCGTCCCTATTTTTATTTTCTTTCTTTTACGCGACTATTTTTCTTGGCGAGACGCTGCTCGGGGACCCGCTTAAATTTGGCTGCGCATCCATGTATCACGTAACGACAACGCTCGGTGTGTCCTGCCGTTCTCTCTCGGTTGCAAAGTGCTTTGCCTTTTACGGTCGAAGTAAAGAAATTAGTTTATTGATTCGCGAATACTCCGGTAAATAACATTCCCGCCGAGCAAACTATATTATTGTTCTCCGCGGGTTGCGCGTGTTTATCGGTTTTCTCTAATTGATACACTGAAATATAAGGAAATTCATTGCGAATGAATGAACGGACGGGAATACGAGAACACGTACACGCGGACGGCGTAACGATGTGGCGCACCGAATGCCTGTACGATTAGCGGCTGAATAATTATAGCAAATAGCTCGTTAACTATTGATCTTTAATGCGAAATTCCGTGCGAAATACGCGGAAATCATTGGAGCTATGTGCCGGGTCGAGATACTATTCGCTATGTGTCCATGCGTTCGTTATCGCAGATAGATCCTTTTTCGGCTGCTCTTTCTCTTTCACCCCCTCTCTTGGTGCATACGCAATGCGTCCTGTTTCTATATTGTTAAACTATGGCAACGCTGCGACTAACTGGTATCGTGTATTTTATTATGGATACTACCGCACGGCCGTGTAAATTGGTCGAGCCACGGTCGGCTCGTTTCTCAGATGCGATGATCGCGTCGATTGATTGAGGACGAAATGAAAGCCGGTGGCGAACCAATAATTAAAGAAAGATTTCCCAACGATTGAGGAATTAATTGAATTTTGTTCGAATAACATTGTTAGTTGCGATAATTAGATTAGCAGCTTCGCAATTTACGAGATATAGGTGGAAATGTTAAAGACACAAAAGAAAAACAATTTTGCTTAATTAGTAGACATTTGAGCGAGCGTGCATTTATTTCAGCTGCTGGAAAAGCAGACTGTTTTCGGTAAAGAATTTTTAAACACATTAGTGCTGTTATATGCAATATTTTTTTCAGGCACTTCCATAATTAAATTTAAGCGAATAAATAATATATCGACGGCGCGCTTTGCGTTATCTGTTAAAAATATCGCGAATATACCAATAAAGCGTAACAATAATGAGATAAATGGATAAGAGCATCGATTATATTAAAATGTAAAAGGGGAAATTCATCGGTTATTCTTTACGATTCTCTTTATTAATAATTTTAGCGAATCTCGTGCAATGAAAGTTAATAGCTTAACGGGCGCGCGATATTATTGTCAATTATCGAGCAGCCGCCATTTATATTATATTCGGGTTGAAATGGTAAATAAGAGAATGGGGGAAACCTCGGAGGAGACGCGATTCGTCGCGTTGACGCGTCCCTCTACTTCGACGTACAAACGAAATTAAGAGAGGAGGCGGAGGTGTTAAAAGGATCCCTCTCGCGTACCCTTTTTACGATTCGAAAAGCAAATTTCCTCGGGAAAAATGTCGCCGTAACTTACGCAAGGAATGCCGAGGAGGATCCATCCCCATCGGATCTCAGTGACCTCATTGTCGTGCCATCCCCGACCTCGTCGAGATAGAGGCTCTCCCCCTCCTCCCTCCCCCTCCCCCTTTCTTCCTCTTTTCCTTCACGTTATTCTTCGAGTCCTCCTACGCGCTAAGACGTCGACGCGTCTCGCCCGGTAGGAAATTTCATCCTCGTATCGCACAGCTGATTCCAAGGTCGTTTCCGTGCCAGCCAGCCAGCTAGAAGGACGACAACCCCTCGTCGTCGGTGTGTACTCTCAAAGCTAGACACGTACTGATCCACCCCCGTCCACCCGCTCGTCTCAACTGACTTATTTCTTCTTCCGTCCCTCTTTTTCTCGTCGTTAGAAGGATAAAGATGTAGTTCTTGTTCTCATTACGATCGCCGTCGCCGATGCGGGGGGGAATTTTTCAAGTTGCCGAGAGTCGTCTTATCGACGAGCCGCGAGAGTTGCGTCACGCACGTTTCGAAAGCGCGTTAGTAATTAAAAGTAATTCGAGATAAATTTTATCATTAATTAAAATGTGCTCGGTTAAATTATAATACATAGAAAAAGATTTAACGCCAAGGTCAAAATAATGTGAAATTTCACGAGATAAAATTAAAGCGACACTTTTCGAGATTAATTTCGTTTAATGCGTCGCCAAGCACCTCTGCTTGCTTCGCGGACGCGCTGAAATATTATTTTTGAGTTCTTCATGCGCTGTAATAATATATTGCACAAGATTTTTTTTTATCAGCGACGATAATTTTTCTTCGTTTTCATAAACTCGGCGACCTGCCGCAGTGGTTTTAACCCTCGTCGTAATTGTAGAGTTACCGTCCGTACTCCTTTGTACAGTCGCGTAACGAGAATGAAGTATCCGCGAAATCTCCGCGAGGACGGAGATATCGATTAGGTGGAGCGGGCGTGTGAGATGCATTATCGAGCCGCTTTGAAGAACTGGTTCTGAAGTAGCGATCTTAACGAGTTTCCGGCAATAAATTACTGTTCGTGCCAGTTATGAATTATCCGCCGAAGGAGCACGGAGGATGACAATTAAAGCCCAGTATGGAAAATAACCGGTATTACGCTCTTAATACGCAAAAGTGCTAGAGAAAAGATGCTTAAGCGCCGGTTTGCAAAACACTATAATTGATAGTGGCAGTTCGACGTGGCTCAATGACAATCTTGGAGTAATGGCAGGAAATTACGCTCTTCGTTAACGATGTGGATTTAGATTATTTTGCCGCCGAAGTAATTGCAAGTGGTTAAACTAATTCTCTCGAAAATGTTTCCGGCAATTGCATAATTGCAATATATTTTTCATCGTGTACAGCGGAAAGTGGAACTAGAGGAGGAACGTAAAGATAATCATCGGGAGAGGCAGACGACGCGAGAAACGCATGGAAAGACGGAGCTTCGACGATCCTCTCTCCGAAGTCTCATGCATTGTATATCCTTGCGAGGAGGTCCAAGGGACGAAAACGCGAACCTGTCTTGCACTTCGTTTCAGTTGAAAGCTTCGATCACGGATATCGTTCGTTCGTGTCTCGCTTTTATCTTTATTCCTCGGGAGATAGAAGTGCGCTTCGCGTCGCAACGATAACAAACCGACAGGGTGAGCTTCGCATTTTCTCTCTTCCGTATTCTCTTCTGCTCTTCGTTGCATGGTATACGAGATTGAACATTTAAATGGCTGGAACGAAGCTCCGAAGTAAAGTTTCACGCGAAAATTAGTCGAATCTAATCTCCTGAATTTGAAAAGATACACGTGAAGGAGAGAGATAAAGTGACAAAATTTCTCTCCGTTGCATTTCAAACGAAATACATTTACAAGAAATGTACACGAGCATATGAATGAGATATTAATTTATGATACAAATTTTTATATAAAAATTAAAATCATTCAGACACTAACATCCTGCCTTGGCACTTATATCCTTTGTTACTTGGCGATTTCACGTCGGGGCCTTGTGAATTTTATTTGGTTATAAATTTTTATATTTACCACAAAATTTATTGCAATAATATTAACGTATTATTAAATTTTTGTAAATTGTGAATATAAATTAATGCGCTAAATAAATTTCAATAATATTTCCGGAAACATGTGTGCATTTGCATTTTCACTTTGCACTATTGACCACTTTACTGTTGTCCTTGGCTTGTATTTCGAAAATTTTTTCTTTATTACAAAGTTTAATTATATCGTTTGAATTGAAACTATGTCAATTTCTCTGGCTAGACAATATCGGCCGTTATGCTCCGCTCTTATTTGTGATCGTTACGTCATTTCGTCAAGCTCAACGAGCTATCTGCCTAGATCGCGTTTAACAAGCTGGGACGTGAAAGCATAGTCGCTCCGCTTTTAGTCAGACATCATATTTCCTTTAATGGTACGACGGCCAGCTCGGATACGGAAGTGTCGGTAGCACCCAACAACGACGTTCTTTCCGTTTTTCCTTCCGCGGGGAGGCTCGGCATTGTTACCCAACTGAGAGAACTCGCGGTCGATCCTCATGCGAGCCGTTTATTTGAATTTATACTGTCTCAGAATTGCAACGCGAATCTTAATTACCTGTTTAACGCTGGAATTGAACAGTTATTCCTAACGAAGTTATCGCTAATTTCTGAAACTTTCGTAAAAAGTGTTGTTAACAATCTGTGGATTCCATTACGTCGATTATTAATTATTGCGCCACGCAGTGAGACGCACATTCGCAAAAAGAGTTCTCCCTTTGAAATATTAGAACCCTGGTCTCGCGTGATGTTGCAAAAATCGGTCACAATTGATCCCAGCCGACCGTAACGTCTTCAATCGACATCTTTACTGAATTCTCGTCTTTCTTTGATCATCAGTCATGTGATTGTCCCGTTTTTTCTTTCCCATCATTTTCATCCGCTGCCAGGGTCGGGTATCAGGCTTGAATAGGGAGGAGTACTCCGCTCGCTCGAGGGGCGGGAAGGCCGGGGGTGTAGAGTACCTCGGTTACAGTCGGGAGTTTAAAAGTCGGGCAAAAAGCCCCGGCCGGCTGTTGCTACGCGCGAACTATCGACCAACCCGGCTTCTACCTATATATCCGCGAGAGAGAGCCCTCTTGGGGTATGGAGGAAGAGCTATAGATGGTACATGAGCGAGTGTGCGCGCGCGGTCCTCCGTGCACCGGGATGGCCTGGAGAACATCGGGGTGTGCGTGTGCGTGCGCGTGTGCGTGCGTGCGCCGGAGGGAAGGAGGACCTCGGAGAAAGACGAATGGCGAAAGAGGAAAAAAGGCGCATCACCCAAATGCGCGAGACTGACGAAGCCCGACGAGGCTTCTTCTCCCCCGACGTTCTCATATATTTTAGCCGCCACCCGCGAAACGCGCGAACACCGTATCGTTTCGTAGTCTCGCGATTGCTCTATTCCGCGCTTCTGTCCTTGTACCTTCATTATTCTTTATTTCGCGAAGCTTTCCCGAAATATCCACTCCCCCCCGGACTCGCGCGAAGCGCGTTCTTCCGCGTCCCCGTTCACGACGAGAGAGAGAGCTATACGCTCTTTCCCCGCGTCGACGCGGGAGGAATGGGGTCCTTCAGTTTGCATACGGCGGAATCGCGCGAAACCGAGAAGGGACATCCGCGCGCTGCAAGATTGGATCGTAAAGGTAGACATAAACTCCTGGGTATTCCCAGACGTCGTTCTCTTCCTCCCTGCTTACCGCGCCGCGTCGTTCCGAAATATGCGCCCGCCGAAAATAGTCGCGACACACACCGGTTATGAAACTTTCACGTTCTCGCGCCTCCCCGCGCGCTCCTCGGAGTCCTTTTATCGCGCGCAACTACGGTGTACGTGTTCCGTTAAAAGCTTCAAACTCGTCGCTCCGTTAAAAATTTATTTCCAATCGCATGCTGATTTTTCGAAGCGTGCGCCGGAGGGGGCCCGGCTTTCACGTGTCAATGAATCTGACATTAAAAGAAGTCGGCGAATGTCAGACCTCTATGCTTTCACGTGTATAAAGGTTGCTGGCCGAAAAGGGCGGGATAAAAGCCAGGGGATATAACGAAAATTAAAAATGTATTAATTAATTACTTTCCATCGAGTTGATTCGATTGATTTACGAGGCACCTGCAATTTGTCGATTGTTACGTAGAACATTGCGATGTTCGTTTCAAGTCAATTTCCAACGGGGGATTAATCGACAATCCACAAACGTGTAGCTGTACGTTCGAAGCAACGAGGCTAAGACTAACGAGCAAGATGACCCATTTCCTTCCAATTCGTCAGGAAATAAGACGACGGGCTAAGGCAGGGAAAGGACAACAAGAGGCGCGGGAGAATTTCCGGCGACGACGTTCTCCTTATCGGTCTCCTCTCCCGTCCCCTCCCCGTCGCCCCTCGCCGAGCCGTCGCATGGAAATTTTTAATTTAACTTTACGACTCCGCCGAGACGCCCTGCTATCCCCTTTGTCCTCCGGCGCTCTCTCCACCTTGCGTCATTGGATGCATCGTCGTAAGTGAAAAAGATGGAGGTGTCTGAGAAGAGTCACATCGCGGAGCGGCATCGCCCAAGTGGAACGATTGCATGGTCGGAGAACACACGAATCGGAATGCACACGGTCTTGCGGAAAGAGATAGAGATAGAGAGAGCGCTTACCGATCCCCCCCCCCCCTCGTGTTTCTCTTAATTAATACCCTGGCTGAGGTAATATTTTTCGCAATAAATTTAAAATATGAAATATTTTGACATTAACACCCTGTCACGGCTCTTGGTTCTTTGTTCCTTTCAAATTTCTGTTTATCACATCCGAGCCGTACGAATTTTATTATTTCTTAATTAAATTTTAGAGCTCTTAACACAATTTTCCTTTATTTGCCTCGTGTGTCAATAAGTTAATTAAGACAATCGTGGCTGACTGATTACGAATACTTTATGAATATATATATTTATACTATCGATAACGTCGACACGTTTTAATTGCTCAATTATTTTGCGCCGAGAGAGAGAGAGAGAGCGAGAGAGGGGGTGGGGGATCGGGAACGTAAAAGAGCTCTTCAGGGGCCTTCGTCGGCGGAAAGGTAATTCTTGCATATAGATCTTCGGCTAGATCGCCGACGGGCATAAAGCCGGACGTTCTCGCGTTGTTTCCGTCGCGCCATCTCCACCGTCGTTGTTATCGTCGCCCCGTCGTCTGCACTGATAACCGTCATCACCAGACGAGACGGATACGATGGCGACTGGGTTACCCCGTAATCGAGTGCACTCCCGGTTAAATGATCCGCCCCGCGACAGCGGTGATGAAGCTGCGCGCTTCACCCACTACCACGATTGCTATTATATCCGCGAGCTTTGTCTGGAGGGATAACCCGGGATTGTTGCCATTTATATCTCGGCTCCTACGATTGCACTGTTCTCTGAATGTCGCGTATAAAACCATCTGAGATTTAAATAAAGCAACGCGCAACGCGCAATTGTGTATTTACGTTCGTTACTCCGTAACAGTTTCGCCAAAATTGCATCGCCGTTTAGAAATGGAGAAAGTTCTTCGGCAACGTCAGTGTTTTCTTGACCATACCCAGGCACTTTGAATACGACACCTTCGCCGAGAAAGGAACAAATCGATTCGCATGCTCTTACTTAATTACCGCTGGGCGACGTTGAAGAATTGTTAAAAGTTTGTTGGCTTCAGATATATTATACGAGTGTCGGCGCACAATTCGGCGGTAATATTAATAATTTTCTCCGTTGGGACGATTGCGCTTCTACATATGGCCACAGAGGCAGGATTCAGAGAAGTTGCACCAGTGCACTTAGGGTGTGGTTTTTGCCGGTATCTCCCTGCTCTCGTCGGAGCGTCGCCGAAAAACGAAACACATGCGCATTCTCTTCTTCCCCCACCCTCCCCCTGGGTTTCTTTCCTCCTGCACGACTTTGCCCTGCCTTCTTTATGACCCTCTTTATCGATGGTAATACGCGGGCCGTTTAAAGTTCGCGCAAGTGCTACGGTCGATGCTTTTCGAAAAGTGCGCGACCAGCACTAAAAAACTTGGCCGGCAGTTTTATTCGCGGCCCGGTGAGGACGGCGAATCCAGGCGAGAAGCGTGTATGCGAGGGCGAGAAAAAGAGGAGGCCACCGGGTATAAATTAAAGCCTTGGCCGCCCGTGGCTGAAGGGAAGGAAGCGGCGGAGAAGGGATGCGTCCGAGGGAAAAATATCCTTTCGCTCGTCTGACATTTATATCGCGACCAACTCTGAAACTACATCGGTCGCCGTCGTCTTCGCGTTAAAATTTGTTTAACTCTCGGCGAGAGAAAAGGAAAGAGAGAGAGAGAGAGAGACGTTACAATGTCTTCCAAACGGTATTCTGCTTTGAGATCAAACATTCAACGAAGAACTTTAACGGCCCGGGAAAATACCTCGGCGAACGTTTCCGAATTCACCTTCCGTCCTTTTTTTTTGCCTCTCTAAAAGTTAAGAGTCACCTTCCGATTCTCTTACACTCTAAAAGTTAGAGGCCACTTTCCCACTTCTCCTCTTCCGGAAACGGTCGCAACACTCGGCTGTACTCGCCAGTAAGTGAACGCATTTGGCGAATACCGCGATGTCGAGAGTTGTCAATAACCCGACGTTCCTACACCTGGGAAAATTCGCGTTGGCTTCCGGGGAAGAGTATCGCGCGCCACGCAAACGCGACTATTACGGAATTCCCTTGTAAATTCGCCCGATTTCTGTACACCCGTGGCGCTCGCTACGTCCCATCGTTTTTCGATACTCGGCGGGCGATCTCTCTCTCTCTCTCTCTCTCTCTCGCAGGCGATACGAGTTTACGCGACTATCGGCCGTTTCTGCTTTTCCGAGAGGCGGCTCGCAATTCGCCGACTAAATGGAACGTGCTTCGTCTTGCCGCGGGACAATTAACGAATACTCGACGACGGGGATTGCCGAAAACGGCGTTCGCATTGTGGAAATTGCGTCCCGCGTCTCTCGATGTTACCCTTCAGAATAACTTAAATTGCACTCGAAACTCGCTCCCCCCGCACGCCCCGTGCTCGCAGGAAGTGCATTAAAGTCGGTACCGAAAGAGGTTGCCCGAGGCAACTGTGCTGTAAAAGTTGGCGAGTCGAAAGTTATACCGTTCTCTCTCGGATCTTGTCGGACGTATTAAAATGATGTGTTATTCATATACGAAAGACAAACGTTCGAATTTAGGGGATTGCACGAGGTCGAGAGTAGCGGGATTGTACGTTGATTCTAAATTTATAATTGATTAGCGCGCGGTTACCTCATTCCGAAACGAAATTTCTCCCCCGTAAAAGTCGCGCGCGGTGCGCCACTTGCGAGTCCGGCTGGCTCGCCTTCTCAACGTTGATATATCGCCGTCGATCAGCGTGACGGCCACGTCGATGATCGACGGAATTGTTCTCGTCCTCCTTCGCTCTCCAGCGACTCGTTCGCGAGTCCTCCGTACGGCACGGACCACGTAACGGGACGTTGCGGTCTTACGTATTTCGCGAATACGAAACGGTATTGCGAGCGGTAATCTCGTTCGTGGCCGTTCTCGTTCAAATAAATTCCACGTGCTTACACAGTAAACCCCGGGCGGCGCACGCAATTGGCATTATATTTTCGTCGACCAGATGCAACCAGGAGATGCATCTTATCCCCCACTGGAGAGCATCCTGCCAAGGCTAGCGGGTCCTCCCGTTCCCGCGTCCCTCTCCTTCTCCTCCTCCTACGCCGTTTCCCTTCCTCTTGGCCGCTTCCGCCCTGTCTCACTTCTGCGTACGGTCGATTCTGTGCGCGTGCGCTCATGTAACCTTGACATTGAACGATTTCTCCCTGCCGCATCGCGCTCCCCTTCGTCGCCGTCGGGCCCTAGCACCAGCCCTTCCTCTCTCTCTCTTTCTCGCCGTCAGCTCTGCCGCGGACACCCGCGTCATCCGTCCGGCGAGCTCGAACAAAAAAAAACAACATTAAAAAAGAGAGATAAAAATGAAATAACAGTGAATCGCGCCTGTCGGCCTCGACGCCCGCTCCTGTCAGACTTTCCCGCTGATGTGCCACTGACGCATCTCCCGCACACCGCGTATACACGCGTCGCGCGCCGTTCCTTCCCAAGGTCGCCGCACGAAAAAAGGTACCACCAAATTCCTCGGTACGTCCGGCGTCCACTTATCTTCCGGTATGACAGATCAGGTGAGTTCTCTCTTTTTTTCTCTCTCTCTCTCTCTCTCTCTCTCACTCGTGAGAGCATTTAAGAAGCAAACTAGAAGTAGTAGATAGCAGAGGAGTAAGACAAACTAGACAGGCAGGAGATATTGTAATTAAATTTCGTAAAACCCGAAGTGCGCGAAAAAGTATGTTCTATGAAGGAGTGAAGATGTACAATGTGTTACCAACCGAAATAAGACAGTGTGAAAAGATTGAATTATTTAAAAGAGTGTTAAAACAATATGTTGCAACACGTGTATTTCAATGTATTGGAAATAGCTGAGAAAGCTAAGTAAATATCAATCGATCAATTAATAAAAAATCTCTCTCTCTCTCTCACGTCCACGATCTGTTCTCTGGAGGTTCCTTCAATAGCTTTCAATCCGGCACTGCCTGCGGTACCACGCAACACGTTTCCTCTCCGTTATTGTACACCGTCTCACCTGATAATCTCCGGTAATCCCGGATCTTGCCCCGAATTTTCCGGTGGTAACTCGATCCGTTGGAAATTCACGCGCGGCACACATCGGTTTGCATGCGAGGCTCCACGTACGTCGTTCGCGCTGCGAATTGGGCGCGGGGAGTGCGTGCGAATGTGGACCGTGCGTACGTGTGCGTGCGCGTGCATTTGTATGCGAACATGCGCGCGAGTGGGTGGGTCTGATTATGGGCCTCGGGGACTTCGCTGCACTTCCTGCGCAACCTATAATTACTATTATCTAATCGCCGCTGCATTATGTAACGCGGTATAATGTCTGGCCTGGCACACGCGACCGGCTCCACGAGAGACCGATTCTTCTTTCCTTCTTTCCTCTCTTCCCTTTTCTTTCTCTTGCAGATACGATCTGCGCGATTTCAGCGCGCAGACTCGTCGGAATTACAAAATAAGTAAGGGATCCGCGGGGATATCGAGATTTTCAAGAAAACTTCCTATTTCTCGTGACACTGATTGAACTACTGCGTGGCCTGGTTTCGCATAATACGGCGATCTGACAAAGTACGATGAGAATGCAGAACGCGAATTACCGTAAGCTGAAGTTGGACCACGCGATTGTGATATGAAGACGGGATCTTTTCACGGGCATTCGTACACGCTTCGCAATTTTTAATAAAATAAAAATCGCGAGGAGTCAAGTGGAAATAGCGCGGTGAAGCTTCCCGTAGCTCTGTTTTTACATATAAAAATCAGGCACCGGCATCGTGTTTTTCGATGACAAAGATCAAGCGGTCAGACAGTCGTTGTAAAGCGTGGCGATAAATTCTTTTTGCACAGTTCGCGGCGATCCCACGCTGCTTGATCCCGGTTGTCCAAATGCCTAGATAAATTGATTTGTGACCTCTTTGCCCGCGGTAAACCGGTTACGCGAGTCCAGCTGATCATTCAAGAGGGCAGAGATCTCGTAGTAACCTAGTGACATGCAGAAAATACGCGATGGTCCCCTCTCCCTCTCTCTCTCTCTCTTTTGTTTTTTTTCTTCAGAAAATTCTTTTAGAAACGACATTAAGTTTGTCTGACCGTATCTGGCAATTTTTATGTTCAAGACTCGCTACGTTTCGACCATGAGTTTTGGTCGAAACTCCTTTTCAAGCGAACTAACTATACAAAGTAGTAAATTTTTAGATTAATACATGGATAAAGTATGTAACAAAGGTCCGATGTATTTAGTCAACTCTTTACCAAACTGCTTGCAATTTCTTTGTTAGATCACTTGAGAAGGACCGCAAACCGTGGTCGAAACGTTGTGAGTTTAAACATAAAAATTTGCCAGACATGGTCAAGTAATCTTGTGAAGTTGTTGTGAAATTGTTGAATCGTTCGACAAATCCCGCAGATTTTAAACCTTAATTATTCTCTCGTAGAAATTGGGTATCTTCTCTTGGGTTTCCTCTGAAATAATTTCGGAGGGAACAGATTTCTCCTCGAAGAAATATCTCGAGATTGCGTCGCAGAAGCGGAAAGGAAGAGGGATGTGATGATAAGCACAACCGCGAATCAGGGCGGAGTCATAACTCGTTCTTTCTTGTATCGTTCTTCCTTTTCTATATTTTACGACAACGACGCCGAGTCCGCGTTTTTCTCTCCTTCTCGCGCCGCCAAGTTAAGGCAGGTACTTTGAAGACCTTAATCATATAGATCGCCTAGCGCCGGTCATAAATATCGCCGATGCAAGTTCAGGTTTGGCGCATATCCAACTTCGTTTAAACCCCCTCGCTTGGCCACCTTGGACGCGGTTCGCTGTTCCGTTCCGCATTTAGCAAATTCCACGTCTTTTTCTCATTCCGCCTCGTCCGCGCTCCTCGCTCTCTTCCGCTTGCCGTAATTCCGCAGCTGCCGCGACTTTAGAGTCGCACGACTGTCAGCGGTTATTACATAATCTACCGTGGTCGCCTGTCCGTATTTTCGCGGCATTCCTCGTCCCCGAGCGTACCGGGAATATCACCTCGTTCCCTATGCCAAACGCGAGTATCAACATTAATCCACTTACGGGTCGGCGGCGCGAGACGGGAAACAAAGTTCCCTCGATGAGAAGAGAGAGAGGGACCCGTCCGTCCCTTAATTCGGCGTATATTTCAGGCTCCGCAAACGGTCGCGAATAACTGCATAATTGATGTGAATTCGTACGTAAAATAGATATTACGCAAAATGTAATTTCTCCTGCGGACATACAAATTAATTCTGTAAGTTCGTTTGAAATAAGTTCCTCGCGTACACGTACTCCGTGTGTTGTAAAATATAATGCGACCTGTTTCTTGTTAACAAAAAAAAGAACAGAGAGAGAGAGAGGAAAGCTAATGTTGCCCGTTTGCATTTGGAAAGTAGGTTGGTCGCGTAAAAGTTAACGTAACACCGGAGCGGAAGGTGGAGTTTGAGGAAACTCGACGAAGGAACCCCCGCGGTTTTCCCCCCCGAGTTGGAAAATTGCGGACACTCCTCGCGCTGGGAATTCTCTCTCGCTCTCGCGGAGATTTGCAGCGCACCGCGAACGTTAATCCGATGTGTACCGTATTAGCAATGCTAAAGTCGCAGAACGCGGCTGCCTGAGAGACGTCTCGGGGCGACGAAGAAGATTTGTAGTATCTCGAAGGCTCGTTACCGTGAAAAGCCGTGTGATGACCGAGTTTAGCAGGCTCTATCCCGCTGGCAGCCTCGCGTAATCGAAATTCAATTTAAGCGCCGTCGTGTCGCATTCGCTCCGCTTTAACGTTCGTTCGCGCATTAAAATGCGCTTTTCTATTTACGCATCGACACATTTGAAGAAAGAAAAAGGCCGTCCGAGCAAGGGGTTGCGGACACTGACGAAGCGGGAGAGGCGCTCGCGTCTCGAAAACGCGCCAAGTGCGTTCAACATCTAACGAAACGGCGAGACGGTACGGTGAAAGAAACGAGCAGCCTTTACTGTCTTTGCTAAAGTTACCGATCGTTACTCGCGCGATTTCTGCGAAGATGGGGGTACAATTCTGTTCCAAGCATACGTTACATCTGTCCTCTAAAACGGGCGCCTCTCTCTCTTTCTCTACCTCTCTCTGGACTAGACGTCGAAAGTGCTACTAGTTACACACATATTTCACCGTTACTAAAACCTGAAGTGGCCATACATTAGATTTCTTCGCTTTCGACGCCGTCTCACCAGTTCTCCATTGTGCCCGTGGAGAACGATAATTACCGGTGTTACCTAACGTACGATTGTGGGAAGGGATGGGGGGGGGGGAGTGGGTGGGAGCGGTGGGAAATAGAAGTCTCGTCGATCTAATCTCACGGTTGCGGTCGTCATCGTCGAAGCGGGAACGAAAAGGCGGGGAAACGACCGAAATAGTTCATTCGCGTAATTTGCATGATTACACGGAATCGACGGTGGCACTTGAGAGTTCGTGCATTCGCGCGCCCCAGAACCGTCGGACGATCATCGGTGGGGGACGGTGGTGCGCAACGGCCGTGTGTTTACGGGGACGGCGGGCTGGTACCCTCTTAAGGCTTTACGATCGACGTAAGCGTTTAACAAGCGCGCGCGACCGGTCCGGCATCCGTAATCTCGCGCTGGATGCTGGCTCTAGCCGCCCCGATGTTTGGTTAGACGCGCGTCTAGCGACTTTACGGACGATCGTAATAACTCGGACATGACGAGGCCTCTTCACCCACGGGATAAACCGGCTCCCTCTCAATTGGTAGTCTCTGACCTCGCGCTCTTGCTTCACCTCTTTCGCGGCTCCTTTCGTCCTGCCTTTCCTCTTACTGTGGTCCACCGTTCTTTTTCAACTCGTCGGAATGATCGCCGGGAGCGAGCGATCGCGGCGCGTTTTTTTTTTCCTTTCGAAAAGTTACTTAAATATGCGGCGAGTAAGGGCATAGATCTCCCTACCCTGTTAAGGGCTACAAGCGTCGAACGTGCGAGGTAAATTCGCTTGGGAGGAAAAAAAAATGTAACACGCATTTCCAAGATAAGAAATAATTTAGAATTAGCCGAGATAAGAAGGAATTTGCACTCGTTACGTCGCGTGTTTGAACCGAGCCGGCAGTATCGATATTTTTTGTTGCAGAGAAAGTTAAACGTACAAAATTGCGAAAGATTGAATCTCCTTGATTTATGTAGATCGTTCTTTTAATAATCCGGGGATTTTGTTTCTTTTTTTCTTTTCTTTTTGCGAATGTTCGCAAGTTAATAATTGATGCTGTACCTGACGATTGCATGCTCGGACTAACAATCGCAATTTAACACGAATTCGAAATTTGTTTTGCTCATCGTGATGCAGCGCTTATAAGAGCGCGCGCGATTCGCTCGCTACATGGAAGGATACATAATCAATGACGTTTTCTACGCGTACGGAACGATGGGCGGTGAATCGGATGACGTAAGCTTTTGGGAGCTCTTGTTCAAGGCAATCGTGTGCACGTCGAGGACGAAGCTAGTCACGGCCAAGGACAGCCGTCAAAGGAACCCTTTTTTTCAGTACGTTTGCCGCGGGCGGCTGACACGAGTAAACCCGTTGGGGATAATAGTGGGACGACGAGGCCTCGGTAGATATACGTCGAATAATTGCAATTTTTGTCCCCGGATCCGAAAACGAAAATAGCCAGCCGCGAATTTTAGTCAAAGTGACAAAGGATTTTGTTATATATCATCGCGATGATGATTAAATTATTTCGTATTTAAACCGGGACACGTTTTCTCTTTAAATATAACAGTAGAGGAAAGTCCCCTATTATGAGATAGGATCTTCATTGTTTGGTGGAAATCGAGGGGGAAACCGCTGACCAAAATCTTGTACACCAATGCCCCCTAATGCCCAGTGGGCAATTACTTTATCTTATTATCTTATTTTGTCTTATTTATCTTGTTTTATCTCTATAATGCCCAAAAAATGCCTAGTATTATCTTTGCGTTACTGAATATCGACAGAACTAATTGAGAGAATTGATTGGTATTACTTAAGGGGATGCTGGAGTGATTCTGCACTTTTGCACCTTTCTAACCTAAAAACTGTCAGTTCGTGGAAACATTTGTGTAATATACAAATTAAATGGCTTACGTGTACAGATCGAAAGCAGCTTGCTATTCCGGCCAAATGAAAGAACAATATGGCATCACTAAAACTAAGTTTGTAAGTCTAATAAAAAATAATAGTGAGCAACACACATACTACATGTACTGTATGTATGTGTTGCTCACTATTACTTTTTATTAGACCTACAAACTTAGTTTCAGTGATGTCATATTGTTCTTTAATTTAGCCGGAATAGCAAGCTGCTTTCGATCATCTGTATACGTGCCATTTAATTTGTGTATTACACAAATCTTTCCACGAAACAGACAGTTTTAAGTGCAAAAGGTGCGAAAGTGCAGAATCACTCCAGCATCCCCTTAAAACTTTTGGATATAGATAGAATAGCTAGTTGCGATTTTTTAGTTACGCGGGATAAAATTCGTAAAAGATTACGAACAATCCAAATACTTCGATTACTAATTGTGGGCCCCAAAATGGGTTGCTAACTGTCTTTTTCTTTTTCTCAGAGCAGTAATGCCGCAAACTTGTACACCACAATGCCCTCAGCGGTTTCCCCCTCGGTGGAAAATTTATTGTTAAACTGTATAATCGTTGCGAAAAGAGATGCGTGGTTGAATTTGGGCGTTGAAAACCTGCTATCTCGTGTTAGAAACCGATCTCGTAAGAGAGGACTACTTTACTCTCTTATAATGCAAATATTCTTTCGTGAAAAGAACCGTTAGATCTCTCTGAAAGCCCCTTTTCGCGGTTGCGTAATGGTCGAAGAGGATTACTCTATTTTTTTTTCCGTGTGCCCGCGACGAGGTAACCCATTAATGACACAAGCGTGGTTGCAGCGGGACCACTAATTCCGATCTTGATTAACTTACCGCCGAGGCGAAGTCGGAGTTACTTCGAGTATGACTTTGCGTAAGTCGCGCGCGACCGGAGATTAATCTCGGCGCAAACGTCGTTAGGCTGCTGCACCCCCGGGATTTGGCCCCGCGAGCTTTCTCGAAAGGCACAAACCTGTCTTTTAATATCATCCTACTCGTCATCGCATAACTCGCTCTATTTGCTCGTTACTGCAGCGATCGCGGATCAGTCATTTCAACCTCGAGCGAAGACCTCGGTCCCCGAGTCTCTTCCTTCTTCGGTGGAAGACAGGGACGTGTTTCAGAAACATGTACGCGCCGCAGTGAGGTTGACACCTCATTTTCAAAAAGCGAAAGTTTTATTAACAGTGTCGTTTGCAGGCCACAATAGTTCTGCAGCCACTGATAAGTTTTGGAAATAGTTAATTTGGTAAACGCCGACATGTGAAAATATGAGGTGCTAACTACTCGTGGCACCTCAAGTTGCGAGAAAAGTCATTTTAACTACAGAATTTCCCAGTTCTAGGAGAGTTCTATAGCGCCCAATGAAAATTGAGCAATATAAGTTCCGCTCGCTAACTACAATATTTTTACATAATTTTTCAGTCTGACCGCTGGCACTTTTTTTTTTAAGTACGCAGTGCTGGTAGTATTTGAAAATATTGATCGGGCGGAACTATTGTTAAAATGCGTCAACATGGTCGGAACTATGTGAGGACTGTCGACAACTGTCGAAAAATCGACCGTAACCACCGGCATCGCATACCTGCGGATGCAGCTGGAACTGTTGATATAATTTTCGAGTTTTGAGAACGGGTCGCCGACTTTGCGCCCTCCACGTGCGCTCGTTAAAAATCATCTTTCGAGTCCTCAATTTAATTAAAAACTAACAATAAAAGATTAATGGGGTACACATTCCTGTGGCACGAGGGCTTGCATAAGGCAGAACGAAAGAAGAGGTAGTTTCGAAAAGTTTAATTCGTTCTACGAAAAGATCAGTTTGGTCTACGGATTACTCGGGCGGGGATGGGGGTGGGGGGGGGGGAGAAGGAAAACACTTTCGCGATCAAAAGTATTTCTGAAAGAAAACATTACGAGATGGATTAACAGGTTCACGGACCCAGGAAGGTGACGATGACGAGCATTCCGTCGTAAGAAATGTTAACTTTCTCCGCACACCGTGAAGGAGCGAGAGCCCCCGCGACATTTGGCCCCCCCGGCAGTTAATTTAATGCCGAAACGACGAAGACCGTTTGAGCAAGTTAAAAGGTGCATTGATGTCAATAATCGGCCGACTATCCCGCGGCGCTCGTCTCTTGGCGTGACGCCCTTTCTCGCCTGTCACTCCTTTTCTCCCCGTGTCTTCCTCCCTCCAGCTCTTCCATCTTCCGCTCGGAATTATCACGTCTATTTTTATTCGCCGGAACGTGCCTCTGGCAAAATTGTTTAACACTTCTGTCGGGAACACTGCACACGTGACCGAACATCTAATTTTATCTTATGCGCGCTGGCACTTGGCCTCTCGCTTGCACTCTTTACATTTCGCCCGCACGGTACATAAACCATATCGAGCGCGAACTTTCGTACGGATCTCGGCGACGTCGTACATTCCTTGGCTCTTAAACTGGAAAAAGTATTTATCTTTCGCGACGCGCAAAAGTAAGACCTGCCTTACAGCAAGAAGCGAGAAAATTCAATTTGCAATCGATATGTTACGCAATCGCGGCGATGTTTGAAACGAGAATCGAATCAGAGCTTTTAAGGCGACGTGCTCGAATAGGCGGTTTCGAACCTGGTATTTCCCGTCGAAGTCAAGAAGCTTTCGCGCTCCTTTGCGAAGCTCATTTGGTCCTCTCCAATCTTCTTAACGAGCCATTTCCCGCGAGTAAGCCGCGATCGATAGCTGCTAGTGCTTTCGCGCACTTCCGCCTACCGGCGCAATTTTAGCTTCTTGCCGGAGAGACGCGACGCGACGCGACGCGTCGCATCCGCGACGTTGCATTGTCGTGCATCCCTCGAGAGAGGAAGTCATCTGGTGCTGGTGCGCGTTCAGACTGAGGACTCTAAGAGAGGCCGAAGTGCGGCTTACGCGGCACAACAGGCCATTGTGCTCGATCGCCCCTCTGATCCCGTCCTTCAGATTTCCGTATCCCACTCTAACTAACACCGAGGGCGGTATTGAAGGATGCGATAGTACATTTTTTGAGAGAGAGAGAGAGAGAGAGAGACACGCTTGACTCATTCCAAGACCTTAAATACTCCAAGCGAATTCCCGCTCGCGATACCGATCTACTTTCCTTCGCACTCTTATCACGATCCGCGCGGATAAGGAAATGCGGCTCGACGTAATTCATATACACTCGCGTCCTGGGCAGATGCTGACGGAGATATAGCTGGACAGTTAAACGGAACGGGAGCGTGTCGTCGGGGTAAAATAATCGCGCGACACGTTTCCCTCGCTTTCCGACTTACGGGCTCGTTCGCGACTTCATGAATCGTAAATCGACAGCGGGAACGTGGCTCGGGAGAGCGCGCGAGGGTAATTTAGCTCGGCACGAGACGTTAGCGCGCTCGGTTATGGCGCGTAATCGCGACGCGGATACGAGCCCCGAGGTTTTTCTCGGTTTAGCGAGCGCGCCGTTTATTATTCAAATTGCACGGGCGCGACCGATCGATTTATCACTCTTTCTCCCTCTCGTACGCGACACGGCTGGGCATAATCGTCGGTGTGCATGTACGGCCACGGGGACTACGTCGGGAGATCGAACGCATCTGAATGCGCCCACGCGGAGCGTATTATACGCGCGCGCGCGCGACGTCACCGACGTCGCGCGATCGAGTGCAAGAGTGCACGTGAGTTATCGGCCTAACGTCTGCAATGCCCTCGTAACGACCGACGGACCTCGCCTTCAGCGCACACTGCTTGTGCACGATACCCTTTTTCTCCCCCAGCAACGAGCATGCTTGTTTGAAACTTGTTAGGAAACTTGTTGCGGCTGTAAAGTCGGAATATTTTAGCTCGACCAGGAACGCTAGTTAACGAGGAAAAGTGCGAGTCAGTCTATTAGCGTTTTCATAATGCAGGACGGTCTTCGTCGTCGGTATAAAGCGTTAACGCACCCATCGGGGTGGACGCGATTACGCTTTAACGCGCGATTAATTCGGACGAATTCAGGTTTCCGCGCCGCGCTTTGTCGCGCGAAATCGCGCTCGCGGGTCCGTTAAAAGCTCATTGATTACGAGAAAAGGCCTTTCTTCTCCGCGTAAAAGCCCGTATTGTTATCCCGCGTTTCACGCCAGTGCTATAATATTCGACGTCCATTGTACGCAACGGCTGCAAGTCGGACTCGGGTCCGCTCGCGCGTCCGAGGCTGAAATGCGAAACGTAAATTGCAAAGTTAGAAAAATACAGAACGTCTCTGCGAGTACGTTTCCTTCTACGTCTCCTCGCGGGTGCTACCGCGCACCGCCGACGTGGACAGCCGATCGAATTAGAAGTATTCAGGCGACGTTTTCTCGTTCCTTCGAGGATTCGCCGTGAATTGTCAGAGGAGTGGTTTTTTTGCTCCTCCGCGCGGGTACCGATCGATCTCCAGAATGATGTCAGCCCAGCTCGCCCGCCTCTGCCTTAAGCTCTTTGTCCGCGCTCGCCGTGAAGTGGAGGAAGGTACCTCGCGCATGAAAGAAACGCATGTTCCGCTCGCGCTCGAGTGCGGGACGACAGTCTTTGCATAATTTTACGTCAATCATCGGCCCGTAGCCGGAGAGCTCTCCGCGGTGGTTGCGCAACGACGGCGATAGGGATCTCTTGAAAAGCCGAGGAACCGCGCGCGCAGCCCGGCTCTCTCGGCCGGCCAGCCGTCCGCGTAATTTGTCTTTGTTCGACGATGCGACCGAGCTAATGTCGGCGGGCGGCCGGGTTCTTCCATTATTTCAGAATCAACTTCGTCTTCGCTTCCTCTCTCTGTGCCGGACGTGTTCCCAAGCGAATCGCCGCGGGCACAATTAACGTCTATCTAAACTACCGGTCGACTACTATCTGAGACCGAGCGTATCCGATGCAATTTAGGAGACGTGTCCTCCGCAACGAGCGAGGCTGCGCGACGGCGACGACGGCGACGACGACGGCGACGGCTTTGTGACAGTAATTCGCCTTTGTTCGATAACCTCGGACAATTAATACCGAGTTGCTCGACGTGCGTCATCGTGCAAGTCGCTCCCGGCGAGATCGTTGCGTAACACCCTCGTGCATGGATGTCATAACTCGGCAATGGTCGATGGCGGAAGTGTGTCGCCTAGCCTCGCGGTTCTTTCGTCTCCTTTCAGAGCCCGCTCAATTATTCCCGACGTAATTTCGTACCCGTATAAAATCCTTCCGCATTGTTGTCCCGCCGTACTTTTCCCGTCTTTACGACGGACCGCCGCGAATCCGCCCCGCCCGTCCTCGGGCCTGGCGATGAAACTGAATGGCCTGCGTAATAAAGTAGCGCTGACAATTTTACCTCGCACTAATATTCAGGTTTTAGAGACAAAAGACGCCTCTGACGGACAAAAACTTTCTTAATTTGCGAGCGTCCTTTTAGAGTGCTTTTATTACGAAACTTTCCTACAAAAAAAATACTTTCCCCCCCGATAGTTTCCAATATAGCACGGCGGCCACAACCTCGGGGGTGGCTCTAACCCCTAAACGTGACCACATCAGCAACAGCGAAGAAACTCATTAAGATTTTTTTCCCTTTGTTCTGCGAATTCGCCAAGTTTCGCTCAAGTTGTGATAGACAGGGGTGGAACGGTTCACGAACGGTTACTGACCAGAGCTCTGAAATCGGACCGACGTGTGCTCTCTTTTTCCCTCTCTTTTTTTTTCGTGGCACCACTCGAGAGACGATTTTGAGCCTCGCTGCCTCGTATCGGGGCACGCAGGCGAGCTAGGGGTGCAAGGTAAAGACAAACAGGGGGAGGGGGCGGGTAGAATGGGGGGTACCGTATTACGAGGAGACAAGGAGAACAAAGAGCAGCATGCGCAGTAGCGTCGATCGGTGCAAAGCGAGGCAAGCCCCACGTTCGTTCGTTCGTTCGTTCGTTCGTTCGGTCGGACGTTCCTCGCCTACCCGGCTCTGTGCAGGGACAGTTGATGGGCGCCTAGCAACAGGCTTGTCAGGGGTTGTCAACCCTAAGTCACGGATCTCGCGATCGCCGCACGCTATGCAGCCCTTCCCGTAAACGGATTCTGCAAATTTGATCGGCGGAGCCATGGGCCTTCAATGTTACCCGAATTTCTGGAAGGTTTTCCCTCAAAGAGGCGAACGCAATCGTGCTCCCTCAAGAGATACGAACACGGAGTATGCCGTGACGTAAAATAATTGGCGCAGAAAAGTTATACACGGCGGAAAGTCACGTGGGTTTTTTTTATACTTCTATGTTGAAAGAAAAATCACGACTCTCCGAGAACCAAGGGTGCTCTTGTATAATTTTGCAATTTTATCAAATTTAATATTCCGGAGGAGGTGATATTTCATCTTGGAGAACCAAAAATCTCATCTCGTAGTTGAATCTTCAACTAAATAGTTGTCGTTTAAGTATCCTCCCGGCACGGAGTGCTATTTTATTCTTCTCCGAGCGTTGTTTTTCTACACTGAGAAAAATGTCCGATTAAATATAATTGGATAATCCAATTACATAACAACAAACGGATATATCCGATTACATTGTATATCCGATGAAATATGTGATCGGTTTTGCAAACAAATTTCATCGGATAACAGCATTTCAACGGATAAATTTTATCGGATGTATCCATAATTTAGTCGGAAAACGTAATCGGAAAAATTAACCATCGGAAACACTGTTTCATTGGTTTATCCGATGAAAATTTTTCTCAGTGTACTGTCAAGCTTCAGCGCATACGTGTATTTATATAAAAGGGATGCCCAAGTAACTTGTCGAACGCCTCGAGACGAAATAGGAAATTTCGTGTCAAGTATTCCAATAAAAAGCGACGCGTATCGTTCTAGCGCAAGCTTTCGAAAAAAAAAGTACCTTCGTATTAAGTTCGTATAAATAAACGCTGGAGCCGTCATGCTTGCGGCTTCGTTTTATTTCTGCAAAATATTAGTCCGAACGTTTCTCGCGTCGCTCTCGATGGTGCGAGGAGAGAAGGTGGCGTAGCGATAAACCCCCGGTGGTGTACTACCGGAAATAGCCTCGATAAACCCTTCCCCGCGTATCTCCCGCTCGGTGGCGGTGCCGGCCGGCCGGTGTTTTCCGAGTAAATATAATGGAAACCAACGCGAAAGTTTTCCGCACACATAGTTCTGCGTGCGCTTCGAAGGAATCCTTTTATCTCTTCGGCCGTACAACGTGTCCACGTGGCCGATAGCGATACGGCCGGTCGCCGGTGGGATCGATATCGCGCGAGTCGAGTCGCGAGTCTCCAGGTGCAATCTCCCACTTCTTCCCCCCCTCTTCTTTGACGGCTTTATCTTCGACCGTGGTTGACCCCCCTGCGTTACTATGCAAGACCCGTACGAAGTCGCGACGCCCGCGAGACACCGCGTGCTCGTGAAAGTTTCGACGGAAGAGAGCGAGCGCTTACCTCACCGTCTTATCTTTATTGCGGGCAGAAGACGCGATATTAATTAACATTGCGCACATATGCGAGCATATATAATCTTATTGGGGCCCTGGGCACTTGCAACGACACCGTAATTTTAATCGATCGGGTTTCTTGAGTTCGGAGAATCGATCCTTGAGCTGAAAAGACACTTGACTACACCCACAGAGAAAAAAACTTTCCGGATCCAATGCTGTTACGCTTCAATGTATCATAAAATAGCTTCGATATAGCGCCAGTCGTATTTATTTTAGAGAGAGGGATATTTTAATCTTAAATAAAAAATTCCAAAATCTAGAAAATCTTTTGTCGAATATCGCGGTGCCAACTTGGTGCGTTGCAAGATGGAGGGAAAATTTATTCTAAGCGCAAGAATATATTAAGTTACTCTTGTCTCACTATAGTAAGTCAATCTTTTTCAATTCGATAGAGGAGAATAAGAATTATTGATTTTATTTTGATATCGTCTCATCTTTGTGACTAAATGAGGTTCTGAGAAATATAAATGCATCAAGAATATTTTGTCTCGGTAACAGAAATCCTTTCCGAGGGTGTATAGAGCTTTAATCTCTCGCTGCGATTAAATAACGCGTTAAGAACTCGGTTTTACAAGCATCTCGCCTCGTCTACAGCTGCGCTCTCGGCGCATTATGCTATCACGTGGCCACGAAGCGAGATAGTAACCCAGTAACACGCGGAAAGAACGACTATTGATCGGTCGATGCGTCTCTAATCGGCAACTGCCAGGTCGTTCCGCTATGAAGATCCAAGTTCCAAAAGTTGGAAAGGAACGCGCTTTCCGGCGCTGTAACAATCAGTCTGTGCCGCCCAAAGTGCAATATTTCATACACGTGCTATAGGCCGTCGATATACTTGGTATCGTATCTCGTTCGAACGAGAGAAGAAGTAAAGACGCAAAGAAATTAGGATAACAAAATACCTATTCAGAGCCTTTGGCGTAAAATTGTACGACTTCTCACAGCGTTCTCTCCCGCTGTATTGCAAACTAACAATTTTATATCGCGCGAGATAATTATGCACCTGGTTCCGTACACGCGCACAGGCCGTTTCGTTTTCATCGGCTTACATAAGACGCGCGCGGCGAACTGCGAAATCGCGAGGATAATTAACCGGACGGAATTTATCTCATTTGCCGATTCCTCATACCCGGCAGACCCTGCGCGGCAGCTAGCAGCCATGCAGCACCGGGTAAAACGATACGCCACCAGCAGGCAAGGGAGGGATGCTTTTATCGGTCGTAAAACAACGTTAGGCATCCGCGATAACGAGGGAGTCGCGAAATGCTGCCGAAACGGCGACGAAGCCGAACGAGAGATGGAGAGCGAAGGGAAATCCAATCGCGCGCTGGTGGAACGTACACGTGATATTTTGAGGAGCGCATACACGCACGTCGGGACGTGCAATATCACCTCGCAATTTCGTAATATCGCCGTTATATTGGGGACAATTTAAAATGTCGTAAAGCGAGGCGACGCGACGGAGCCGGCGCTCCGGGAGGAAGAGCATTCACGCGCGAGTAATCTCGCGAGTCAGCGAAATTTCATTACGAGGGGAAAAATAATGATCTCGAGAGGATCTCGAGGATGATTTTGAATACGCCGCCGAGTGTGAATCAACGTGAAACTTTTAGCGAGAAGCTTTTCCGCGCGTTCAACAAGTTAATTTCGCGTCAAATCTCGACACACGTATCGTTACAGTGGATATTAAGTGCTGTTTAATTCGCTTGAAAATTTACGGAATTGCTGTACACATTATTAACGCGCGCGTTTGCATTCTCTTTCCGCGTAATATTATTCAAAAAGGATAATTGACACGTTGCCTTTTCGATCGCGGCGAGAGAGCCTCGGGAATACGCGCAGACAACGAATCTTCATTCCTCGCTTCTTTTCAAGCGCGCTGCGGCGGAATTCAAACTTGAGATTTAACTGTCAAGATGTTAAATGTCCAAGTCTAGTTGCGCGAAGAGCTCGTAATATAGCTTGTCGATGCAGCGACGATTTTTATGTCTTCGCGAGGTGACGTCGACTTTTCCATAAGCGACATAACGAAATTCCTTTACGAGGGGAAATGTGCCACGGGGCGGGCGGCGCGGTGGCCGTGCAACGCGTCATTTCCGACGGCTAACGCTTCGTGTGGAGGTTGATCGAACGACGAGGGGGTTGACGAGGATAAGAGGGAGGAAGGGCGGAGAGCGTTATCCGCTGCACAGAGTCGTAAACTTCGAAGGAGCTTGTAATAACGATAAAACACGACGAGGAAGCCTGGCCGAGCCAGGGAAAGCTCCATCTCTCTCGCTCTCTCGCTCTCTCGCTCTCTCTTTCTCTTCCTCTCCCTCTCGCTCTCCTCTATGTGTTTAAACCGACGAAGTTAGGCCGGAAGTAGTAAACTCACCCGGAACCCGGGAAGCTCGCCGCGTTAACTTCGCTCGTCGGACATCCCTTAAAATATTATATACACGTGGCCGGACTTAGATTGGTCTGGGCTGCGCTGCCGGGCGCTTCAACGCCACAACGTTCGTCCTGATATCGCGCTCAGTGTACCGTTTAAAAATCAATTTACCTGCAGAAGCCCTCGACTGATAGTACACGTCGTTATTAACTTCCTGTTGTATATCCGTGATACCCAACACCTTCCACCTCCTTTATTACTGTTTAACGTCAATAACGCGAGCGAAATGGCGCGACGAGTATTCTAGGCTAAATCATTTTCCCGTAGGACTCGTGGAAAAGTACTGAAAATATCTACACTTTTAAATATGTTATATTCAGAAGATGATTTTGTATTGCACAATGATGCGTGCAGCGTGGAATTGCGTCGTTGTTAAATTACAAAAAGAAAAGCAACGAGAAAAAGGTCCGTCGTACTTGAGACGGACGATTGCTTTCTCTTCTGTGCGCTCGGAAGACAGTTTCTAAATTGCCGGGGCATATCGGGTCACTCCGCGGTGTCAAGGCCACACCAGGACGAAAGCCTATCCCGTAGATACTTCGGTCTTCCTCCGTTCTCTCTTTCTCCCCCGAGGAGGAAGACGGGACCGTACGGCAGCTTAGAGAAGGAGCGAGCCGAACTATGGAGAGAGCCGGTTGAACATCGATCGCGGCCGGCCACGTTACGGGCGTATGCTCGGGGCCGCGCACCGGCTTTCCCGGTTTCCGGGGGCTCCTGAAAGCACCCTCGAGTTCTCGCTCTACGGTAATTCTCCGGCTGATGAGGAACGCCGAACCCCTCTTCTCCTCCCCATATCTCTCTCTCTCTCTCTCTCCCCCCCCCCCCGTAATTCTCTCCCTCGTACGTACTCGCGCCGCGAGCGTCTATTTATTTTAACGACCGACTAATCCACTACGTGCGCTCCAGCTTTTTGCTCGTTATCAAGGACCTAAAGAGCGAGGGGATAGCGCGGAGGTTGCTTATGCGACGACGCAAATTATCCTTCGGGATACGTCCGCACTGGGCTTCCAATATACCGTTGCCTTCAGATATCCGGATATGATTTACGTCTGAAATTTCGGAATATAGATGCCGGCGCGCTTATCGCTTTGATCGGCGCTGTGAAATTAGACGTCACAGGTGCGCGAGCCACAAAGTCGAAATGTGGTATTACGTTAAGTGTGATTTTGGGATATGAGCCACGAATGTTAGAAATTGCGGCCGTACCCGCGTACGGGATCTCAATCGTAATACATTATCGTAAAGGTGTTTCCGAGCTATCTCGATACTGTTGCGATCGTCTCGCGCGATATCGAGAGACTCGTCCGGCATCGGTGTTCTTTATCGTCGATTGTGGAATCGCGGTTCGCGGAAAGAGGGGTCCGCGGAGAAAATTATTGCCGGGGGTGGCGGCGATGAGTTATCGTTTGCGATTGTTACCGGCTGTATCGCATTCGGGCCATAATTTTACGGGAGATTCGCGGGGCGCGGTTTACTCGCCAATGGATCACCAGGAGAGCGAGGGATGGAAACAGGAAGAGAATTCGCTCTCTCTCCTTCCTCTTTCTCTCGCCTGCAGGACGAGTTATTTACCGGACTGGAAACCACCCGCGCTTCTAATCCCAAATAAAAGCGTTCGGCGGCAGCCCGGAACGGCTCGCCCCCCTTCATCGTGCTCGCTCGTAAAGGACGGGCTTCCGTTTGCCAAGAGATGAACGTCGAAACGCTCAAACTCACGTTCATACTCGGGATATAGATGGACGTATTTATCCCGGGATCATTGAGCACGTTGAAACTCCGGTGCGTCGCATCGTTCACCGGGAGCATATCCATGTATCCGCGCGATAATAAATTCGTCGGAAAAAATCGCAGCGATTCCTCTCGTTAAATAAAACATTTTTCCCCAGCGCGCGGACAGTGATGTGCAATAATTTTCAGAATCATTCGTGGAGAACGGAACTTTCTCAATTGATATATCGAAGGCTTTATTCGAGCGAAATCTTGGTTTAAGTTTCGAAGATACCAAGTTGAACGCGCGTACGAATGATCGAATCTTTGGTTTTTGCAGGAATCGATACGATCACGCGTGGCGATGGATTTTACCGGTAGCGTGGGCAGGATAGTCGAGGATCCCAAGGAAGCCAAGGATATAGCCGAAAACGAAGGCATGATCTGGCGACGGAGATGGCGACCGTTTTCGCGAACACCACCGGGGTGCGCCATGATGAGGCTGCACGGCCTCGACGCCGGTATACACGTTCTTCAGCCTTGGTTCCACGGCGGTCTCAAGAGGGATGTCGCGGCAGCTATTATAAGGGACAACGGCAGCGTCGACGGGTAAGTTCAATCTTGTCGATTAATCAACTTCTCAAGTCAATTTCGCGATAAATCGCCATTTAAATTTCGCACCGAATTAAATAGATCGCCAAGTTTTATTCTTCGTTCTAGTCCGCGGAAATTGCCGAGTTATAACTCAAAGTAATATATAATTAACAAAGTCGGGATAAGTTCCGCTTACACACCTAATTACATGCACATATTTGAAGAAGACGGATTTGTATAAAATTCAATTTCTTAAAGTAAAAACTGTAACAACAATCAAGCTTTTTAGTCGACATTAACCGGCCGATGTTTTAATTTATTGCGAGAAATATTACCTCGGCCAGGGTTTGAACCTCTCTACTCTCTAGGCAGTGGTCGAGTTGGTGAGACGCCCGCCTAGAGAGTAGGGAAGTCCAGGTTCAAACCCTGGTTGAGGTAATATTTTTTGCAATAAATTAAAACATCGGCCGGTTAATGTCGACTAAAAGGCTTGATTATTGTTACTTATTACTGGCAGCTTAAAGAGATTTCCACGTTTAAAAAATTTAAGTTTGACTGAGCTGTTGCTGTGGACGAGTCTATCATTAGATTAATACAAAAATGAAATAGTCGTGACTCAATTATGCGCCAGATATTTTACGGAGAATCAAGCTCGAATCTTCTCCTCCAATTTTCTCAAAGCTGTACCCATTTCAAGTCACGCTGCTTCTCGCTCGCGGCCGCGATTGATAACGCGTCGTCGCTGATTGCAACCGCGGCATCGTCCGTCGTAAATGATGCTGCCCGAAAATCCCGATCGCGTCGATACTATCGACGATAACCATCCGGGCGGGAGAGGGCCCGCCTCAAACCGGTTGAGAGTTACGACCTCGAAGCTGCTGGCGCGGGCGACATGCCTGGCTGGCGCTTGCGTAATCCTCGCGATTATTACGAGCGACCGTAAATCACGATGAATTCCTATCGAGCATACTTTGTGTCTTTCGCCCACCGCTGCTTCTCGTCTCTCTTTTGTTATTTTAGTATCTTATTACTCGCTAATTCGCTCGCGGCTGTGTCCGCGCATTTGAATTTTAATGCGCGATACTCGATTGTCGACTGCGGTTTTTTTTTTGCGCGCGAGGGATAATGACAATACGTTCTAATAATATCGCCGATACTTTTTCTATTACTTAAAAAAAAATGTAAAAGTGTTACGTACAAACGATACATTACGCACACGCAGAAACGCGAGGGAAGACGAACATCGGCAAAAATGAGATTCATCGAACGCGCAGTGCTTTGTTATGTAAAATCTTTTGTCCCCCTCCCCATGTTGTTTCTCGTTTAAAATAAATTATGTTCGAGATAGAGTCACGTCTCCTCAGAGCGTAATAAATCTTTCACCGTTTCGTCAACTCTTTTCCTTTCATTTTTTATTTTATTTTTTCCCTCGCTGCCGCTAACCACGCCGCTTTGTCCTGGGTCGAATCCGTCACCATATTGACCCTCGCATTTAACCCGTATTGACCCGGTAATCTCAGCGAGCGTTACACGTGTGGACACGCCCTTGAAACGTTAGGAAATTATTAATATCTTAAATCAGATTTCATTATATTCGCGTAGGCACTCTCTCGAGACGGGGCATTGCTCCCCCCCGGAGTGTGTTACACGTTTGACGGTGCAGAATCATAGATGCCTGATAATCTTTGCCAGAGTTGACGAGGTAGCTGTGCAAGCTGTAGTAATACAGGGACTGGGGAAGTGAAAAGGGAGATTTCTTAAACTCTCCGAGTTGGCGCAAATAAGTTGGCGCACGCCAATCACTCCAACGAGCCGCGTATCGCGTTTCTTTCCCGTGTCTCCCCCCGGTCGCCTAGCCTAATGAAGTAATACATTCCCGTCCAGCGATCGAGTCCACGTCTCCGGCACGTCGATCATCCATCGATGACCTCCTCTCACGGGCGGTCACGACCCGAGCGAGCGGCAGCGTTTTGCCGATATTCCGGTTTGTCGCCCGTCCTCTTCCTCTTATCTCTTCCTTGCTCCTCGATCTCATCTTTTATTCGCCGTACTAGCGTCGGGAATCGCGGATAAATGGTTAATTAACGACTCTCTCCATCTATCTCGTCGCGCTTAGCCCCGGGTAATTGAGTGCTCGGGGATCACGTAGTTGTCTCCGGGTTTTACGTTCGTTCAGGGGGCCCTTGCATAAATTTGCATAATCTCGATCGTACACCCGCCTCGCCGCCTCCGCCGTATTCTCTTCCTCGTCCTCTCTCTCTTCATCTCGACAATAGCGGAAAAAAAGGGGGAGACGGCGGAGAAACGCGGTGAGAGTCCCGCCTTGTGTCTTCCTACCTGGCACTCGCGAGTTCCTTCGCCCGTCGTGAGTTCCCGTTGTCTCGTGTCACGATTGTCGTCGTCGTCGTTAGACGCGAAAAACCTTCTAATCGATTCCGCCCCGGGCATTGTCTACTAATCGCCATTTACTTCTCGCGACGCTGCGAGTTAGCTCGGGCAGAGCCCGTGAGATAGAGAGGACGTATCCCCGCGACGGACGTCGGGCTCCTTTGTACTATATGGGAGCCGTAACGTCGTTATCCTCCTAACTCGGGATAGTTCTTGGACATTACCGTTCCGCAGCCGGGGCCACGAGTCACCACCGCCGCGCCGGAGTTGTTATCTGCCTGCCTGGCGGACGTGGAATATTCACTCGCATGAATATTCCATTGGACGAGCATCGGGGTTGATGAGAGACGATACCGGACATTAACAAACGTTATCGTCGCTACACATGAATAATCCGGCCGAGATACTAAAAAATGGGTCGCGCGAGAGCCGCGGCCTCGCATCGCGATTCTTCAGATTTCTTTTTTTGACAGCTGCAGCGACGCATCGTTTCGGGGGAAATCTGTCTAATCTGACGTGGTTGCTAAGGAATTTCGAGCTTGTTACGGATCGATTATCAGAGTGGCTTGCGAGCGACGGGGAGCCTTTCTTCTAATTGAATATGAAGCGACGAGTCGCTTTGTACAAAGTTGCACGAAAGACAAGGTTTCGTCAACGTATCGTCGTTGTGCCACGTAATATTTGTTAACGACCGCGTCATGTGGCATCAAATATTTATCGGAGAGGGCAATGGGCATGTGCTTGATGATATTTTATCGTGAAAGGGACCGCAAGTCTCTCTCTCTCTCTCTCCCTCTCTCTTCCGCGACAGCGGCAACGGGATTTCTCAACGCGAGAGTGCCAGGAAGGAAGCGAGAACCGCTTCTTCCACTCGGAGTTTTACGATCGCGTGGCCGCGTTGCGATCGTTTTACGACGCGAGTCCTCTTCTCTCCTCTCTCACTCTCTTCTTCCTCGCTGCAACCGATCTGCCTCGTGACCGACCGGTCTTGTCCTCGTCGTTGCATCCCCTGACCTCCATCTTCGCCCCTCGCCTCTGCCGTTGTTTTTTTTTTTCAAACCACTCCACTCGTCCCGCTGCCTTTTACGACCATACTAATTTATACCGTGATACGCCTGGACGAGCCGTAGTCTCGCCGTCCTCCCCGGTATCAAACATCTAGCACCCGGTGCACCGTGATGGCCTTTGCATGCTGCAAAAAGCACAGCCTATCTCTTCTGAATCTCCCGGCTAGTCCTGTATTCAGATATCGTCTGTCTCACAGCAGCTCTTAACCCTTTTTCTTACCCTTAGCGGGGCCCCTGGTATACGTGTCACTTGAATGTTTCTGGAAAACTTGGAAGTTACGGTGAGAGATAGCACGTGCCCGCCGAGTAAATCCTTCATGAATAATACCAACATCGCCGTTATCGTAGAATCAACACCGAGTATTTGGATCGCGCCGAACATGTTATCACAGATTTCTAATTAGCTACGATCTGACCGGGGCATAAATTAAAAGGGTTGCCACGTGCTTGAACGCCGTGATAGCTTTTACACGGTCGTCGGCTCTTTCAGAATTCTCAAATGTTCTGTTTTCTGTTCTTCCAGGGTATTTCTGGTCAGAGAGAGCAAGAGTAATCCTGGGGCCTTCGTGCTGACCTATAAGTACAACGACAAGGTCTTTCACGCGCAAATCCAACCCGTAAGTATCCGCGTCTGATCGATAATTAGCGACAAGTCGGGGATCTTTTTTTGCGGTCGAGTTAACTTCGCGGCGATTAAACGCGAAAAAGTTCCCCTGGGTCGTTTACTTTAAAACCGTCGCGAGCGAGTTGCTAACACTAGAAAAAAAAATAAAAGATTTTAATCTTTCGCCGTTCGAATTAATTCCGCCGGATAAGCCGATATTAAGGATTCTGTTCTTATTTCAATATCAACCGTACCAGTGTTATTTAATGCAATAAATCAATTGCCGACAGTCGCAGCGTTTTATAGCGACTCGATAACAGAGCGAGTTTTCTTGCTATTTTTAATCTCCCGGCCATTCTTTATTCTCGTTGTCTGAAAAAGTGAGCGCCGTTTTTTTTCTCTCGACTGTAAATTATTCCGTTCGATCCAAGATTCTTCGCAACTTCGGCAATATCTCTCCAATATTTTGCGCTACACGCCGCACTCGGTATCGTACATTCGTATACGGCGTTAACATTCACATCCGAATTGCTTCTTTCAGATCTTCGATGAGCGTCGCAACTGCTGGCTGTACACCCTCGACAAGGGGACGACCAAGTTCTACGATCTGCTGCAGCTGGTCGAATTCTATCAGCTGAACGCGGGCTCGTTGCCCACCCGGCTAACTCACTACGTGCAGAACGGGGTGAAGCCGCCGCTGCACAAGCCGGAGGACGGCGGGGCGTCGCCGTCGCCGCCCGAAAGCAGCAGCCAGCGGATCAACAGCATCGACAAGGCCGCCGAGCCAAGCGGTAATCCGAGCAGCATTTGAGTATAGGACAGTCGGCGACCCGCTGGTGTTGTCGACGGCGATCGCCTGCCTACCGTTTGCGCCACCACCAACGGGCCCCTAGACCCCGTCACCATCGCCGACAACATCGTCATGGTGCACCGTAGCAACGACAATCGTCTGGGTGGCAACGAGAGCAGCAACGGCGGCGGCGACGTCCGCGCGACACGATCGGGTTGCTGGAACCTGTGTTTCTGCAGTTACAACAAATGGGATTTGTAGCGCGATCGGCAGCGGCAGCAGCGGGATGATGTTCAAGTGGACGCGAAGACATATGGTTGTCTCGTTGGCGCGAGAGAGAGCGCGAGGGGGGAAGAAATAGAACGACGAGAGCGAAAGAGAAGAAGCGGCACGGCTTGAGCATCATCCATCGTTGAGTCATCCCCGGATCGCGACTCGTTCTAATAACGCAGCATGTGTGTGAGAGAGTGTGCGTGTGCGTATGTATGTGCGTATGTGTGCGCGTGAGACGTCACTGGGTCGGCTGATCCGTGCAACAGAACGACCAATTTTTGGGCGCGAGGCACGCAATAATGAAGAAAGATACGACCGCGGCGGTAAGGAGCCGCAGGATCGCTGTCGTACGAAAAGATTCTTCGTTTCGACTTTCACGTTTGTTCTGTTGTTCCGCTCGCCGGAGTAGCGCGGCGCCGACGTCCGCCGACAGCGATCCTCACGCGGAAACGAAACCTCTTCGATGTTTTTCATTGTACCGTGTTAGAGAGTCGTCGTGTAAAGATCCATCTTGTCGTCTAGACCCCTCGCCCCTCTTTATTTCCCCCCTCGGAGTCACGGCGATCAAGCAAACGCGTCTAGACGATCAAAGAGGCAACGCGTATTCGTTTCTTTTGCTTTTCCTCTTCTATTTCTTTCCACTTTTCTACATTGTTCATGTTCGTGCAAGCATGGCGCGTACGACTAGATTGCTGACCGCGCTCGGCGACGTCCCGTCGTTCGCGGAGTTATTCCGTGAGGAGAATGGAAAAAGCGCAATTGCGCGTGCGTGTATGCGTGTTGTATCATCGTATGCCTGCGAGAAAGACGGAGGTAGGGAGAGGTAGCGTGAGAGGAGAAAATAGAAGCGCGTATCGCCAAGTATGATGTAGTTATGGATAACTATATCGTGGTAAATCAGCAATACAAGACGAATGCCAGCACAAAATTTGGCTTTTCTGCTTGGGTGTGTACGGTCCGAGTGTGCAAGAGTATGCGTGTATATATGAAGAAGTAAGAGAGAAAGAAATTTGCGTGGTCTCCCCCTCCTCCCTTATCCCTTTTGCTTCCTCGTTTTACTTTCTGGCGCGCGTCGCGCGTACCGAATGTCTCTTCTGTTTTAGTCGTTTCTCCGAAGAGAATGCGCGACAAAGTCAACCGCGCGATTAGATACCATACCGACTTTGTCGCCTGACGACGACGTTGACGACGACGACGACAACGACGACGACGGGTTCAAATAACGAGAGAGAATCGACCAAATTGAGGGAGAGGAGCGAGTGTATGATGCGTCCGCGTGTTCCGTTCATTAGGTATAAGACTGTGTCAGGCGGAACTCATTTGGAAACGATATTGTCGAGAGTCACGATTATTTCCGAGTCTAGAATGTTCAAAATTAAGCGAGGCAGCTCTTGTCGACGGGACAGGAGCGACGGAAATGGAGCACAGACTTCTCGTAGAGGTGTCGAGGGTGTCTCGCGTCTTGTTTGCAAAATTTTTATCGCGGCTTGGAAACGCGAATTTTCGCCGCGGTACGAAGAGCCCCATTACATTAATGAATCTACGAAATACAATACAATTAGTGTAAGGATCCTCGACGCGCGCCTACGTCGAGGGCCGAGGAACACGCTCGCGGATTCCCGTGGTATTGTAACGCGCGCTGAAGAGTTGAAAGCGTGTCCCTTGGCAGACATGATCTCATATTTTACAGATGTTTCAGTTACGTGAGGCATTTGTTGGTTAATACGAATTCGGAAAATGAGGTTCAATTATAATTATTATAAAAATGCGCTAGGAAGGCGTAACATTGAAATAAGAGAACGAGAGAGAATGAGTGAGAAGGGTCTCGGAAACAAGAGATGTATGTACATCTGCGAGATGGCGAACAAGAAACAAGTTTGCGAGGATGAAGTTGGTCACGTGGCGAAACAAAAAGAAAGAGGTATATTTAAATACAAAACAGATATATATACATAATATGTATATGCATGTTCTAAATTGTACAATTTAATTTTATATTCGGGATATATAATTATATACTATCGAACGCGGAAAAAGTCGATAGTGCGAAGTTCGTGGGAGCAGCATCACCGGGTGCGAACGTTGTCGTGCATTCTAGATTTATAATGTGGAAGTTTTCAACGTAATGTTTTTCGAATAACAAACGCGAAAGTCTCCTACAAGATAAAGGCGGATTTGGCGGGAGCTGGTGGAGTGTGCAGGGTATGGACGCGAGAGAAATTATTTGCACAATGTATTATGATTCGTCGAAAGAACAATACCAAACCCCCTGCCTCCCCCCCATTTGTACCTACTTTTTAATGATATATTTTTTCATTGATTATATATTTATTTAACGTCGAACGTAGCGCCTACGCGTCATGTCTTGAAGTGGTAATTTTTTAATTCGAAGAAGTGCAGATCTTACACCAGATATATAACACGTACACGACAGATAAGACAGCGAAACACACACGTACATGTACACCAAAACACAGACACAAATTGCATTAAATTTTAGAATATAGTAGCGCTTTATAGAACTAAATATTAGGATAACAAATTCTTCGTGAATGGGTATGAAAAAAAAACAATCTTCTGTAGGAAGGGTGGTCCGCAAACGCGGCGTTCATCCCCGATCCGTTTGCGTAAAGTTCTCCATTTCTCACGAAATTCAAGCTGAAGTCGAAATCAACGAAATTACCTCTCGGAATACGCTTATTGCGCGAAAAAAAGAAATTGTCCTTTCGGCCTTTCGTGTAAATATGTCTATTTAGGCCAAGACCCCGCGTCTCTCCCCCTCCGAGTTTCCCTGTCCCCACTGTTCCGTCTACCCGTGGCCCGTCGACTGTTTGAAAATCAACTTTGATAGCGGTTAATCAATCTTGATTGTTCAGGTCGGCGCCGCGGTGTCCCGCTTCCTCCTCTTACACCTTATAAGACACCGAAAAACCGAACGGAAAACGAGACAGACGCCGGGTTCTCCGTGGCCACCAGCGTAAAAGAAGCTATATTATTATTATTAATTAACTACATAAATTATAATAAAATATATTTTGTATTAATGTAGTCACGAATTAATACGGCAAACGCAGTGGTCTGTCAAGACTGAATCTAAGTAAGAGAACGCAAATTAGTCCTGTGCGAATTTCATCGACGTCTGTTAAGAACAATAAAATGATCAGGTAACGGAACGTTCACAATTGTGTTTTTATTTCTATCCCCGGACTAAAGTGTGTTTCGTTGATGTGTTTGTATATTTTATTCTTTCGCCGCTCTGTTTATTTTACCGCCAAGTATTGTTGAGTATACTTTCAATTTACGTTTCACCCGTCTCTATCTTCGAGAGATCGTTTCGCCTTTCTTCTTCGTAAAAGCTTATGGGCCACGACTTATCGAAAGGGACCGACGCTCGTGCTTGCGTATGCGATCGAATTGCCCGCAGACGTTGATGAAACTCACATTGTCACTCTGGTAAGCGATATATTCCGACGCAAAGTCCGATCTCGTCGGATCGTTCCTCAAACTCAATCAATCGCACGAGTTCGATTGTACACAAGCGGCACACATACACACACACACACAGACACAGACGAAAATTCGAGTTTATAGCGAACGAGCGACACCAAGGTCCGTACGAACGTGTAGTCGCAGCCGCTAGTTCGCTCGCAATGATAAACGGTAAACGTACAAGTTCCGGCCAGGCTTTTTGCTGTTGCACCCTCGCGCAATATGCAACACGCAAAGGCAGCTTAATTCGTAGAACGTGTGTAATGCGATGATTATATCACCGATTGTATTATCTATCTGTCCACGGTGGATCTCGATTGGTGAACGAGACGTCAGCAGTTTTTTATTTTTCTATTCTTGTAAGAGAGACGACAATGCCGTTCAGTTTGTGATTCGAATAATAATTGTTGTTTAGACGTTTGTCTTCATTGACTCATAATTGCCAAGTTTGTCAATTTTTAAGAGTTTAATGTTCAAGTTGTCCATCTTTTCTGCATTAAAATTCGTGATACGAGCGATACGAGGTGAAGAGCCTCTCGCGAGCTGTTACTTTAGATTTTTAACTTCGCGATCGAGCTCGAGTTATCCGGATATAGGAACTATCCGGTTTCGTATCGACAACATTAGTAGAACTATCTTGAATATAAGTCCGTTAATAGTTGGGGAACGGAACGTGAAAAGCCTTTCCGATCACGATACGTTGATTGTGCAACCACGCGCTCCCCGTTCACTGATTACGGATTGGAATCGTAATAGTATAGTAATAATGATTAATCGCGATCTGGCGCCCGCTCGATTCGCGGTGGACGCGTGTCGCGAACGAATGTGCTTCAGAGCGACAAAGAGAGGGAGAGAAAGAGAGTGTATATAGATATATGAGAGATTGCTTTGGTTGGAAAATTGCGCGAAAGTGCCCTTGCTGCCCATAATTACCGAGGGAATAACCCAATAGTCATTCGCGACGTATGAGCCATCGGGCACGACAAATTGCAGACGATGCATTTTCCCGTCTCCTCGACGTTTCCTCCATTCTTTTTTATCCGAAATTTCACGTCTGAGGATAATCGGATATTTAAAAAGGAAGTATAATACGGTTACAGAGATAAAATACAAAACGTAAAGAGCTAGTTGCGACGTTACGTTCCTTAAAATTTATGGATTCGTTGTTACACCGCGTTATATCACTGTTCTACCCAACGGCTCGTGCTAGATAACCAAAGGGACTAATGTTCCATCAATCGACAATCGCCGGGTGCACCCTCAAGGACGGCAGGTACCGTCGGTGCGATAATTTCCGGTACCTGCGGTCAACGAGTATGCGCTCGTGGGCTGAAAACGGGGTCAACCGTGATGTGCCCCCATCGGAACGGAATTTCAGCCGGAATGAACTCGCTCGAGGTAGAAGCGGATTGAACGAGGAAGAGGGTGTGTCGTGTGCGTGGTTTGCGTGCGTAGATACGGTGCGTCGGATGCGCCCAACGGAGCTCGGCCAACTACTCTCACACGAAAAACCAGAAACGCGTCGATCGGTGCCACGCGGTACGCCAGAATCGTAAGAGAGCAAAAGGAAAAGGAATCGGCGTTAGCTAACGGGAGGAGCGAGACGACCCCGGGAGCAGCAGGGAATACTTTATACAGGGTGTTGACGACAATTACCGTGTTAGTGGTCGCGAACGATCAAAAGCAAAACGCACAAATTATCGGACCGAGGTCCTCTCGAGGTCTCTGACTGTCGTAGAAATTTTCATTCCCATTAGAAAGCGACCGGAGATTTCCGCGAAAAGGACCGGTTCAGCGGACGACCGGACTCGTCTCTGTTCACTTCGCATCATCCCCCTGATCATTCGCAGTCGATCCCGTGAATTGCTGTCGTCCACATCGCGGATACGTCCCTGGTTGAAAAAGATCTCCGAAAGTGGTCTTTCGGTACCCACGGTCCATCGGGATGTTCCGACGGTCATTCGGCTATATTTTAAATCGTTAATATACAGATAACACGGGGAGAGACGACCCAAACCGTGATAAATTTCAACAATGGGCACAATCGCGCGCTGGGTGTATCTTCGATGATTATGGGGGACCAACGTTAGCGCGATAATTCGACGGGTATCATATAATCGGTGAGCGATGTACTCAACCAGGGGTGTCGTGAGATTTTTACGTCTCTTTTAAAATTCTTCCTTCGTTCAGTAGCAGCGCTTTCACGCATACCGCGACGCGCGATAATTCGACTGGCGTCGCGATCTCTTGAAGCAACACGAATATCGAAGCTCCAACGAAGAAGAGAGTCGACGAGCTGGACTCGCCTTCCGAAATCGTTTTAAGGGATTCCCGACGGCTCGCAGCATCCGTTCCATAACAAGCGGAAACGACAGCACCAAAATGGCTCGACATATCGACCTCCCACCCGACAAATCGCCCTCTCAATCAACCTTCTTGTGCGCAATAATTCGTTTCCTCCGGAACAACAATATTAACCCGCAATAATAATGTTAGCACCTGTAGCGCCGCGAATACGCGAGAGTCATTGTTATATCTTTGTATGAACATTTAATACGCAATAAATATGTATATGTCGTCATCCCACTACTCGTGCGGTATACGCTTTACTGCCCCTCCCCAATACCTATTTGCATAACTGTCTTACGTCGTTATCTCGTTTCGCGAGCACATTTTATCGATAACAAACATTACATTTATCTCATATATTTTGCCGAATGCTTTCAATTCTTGCAACAGGAGGTAATTCTATGCAAATCGTGTGAAAGGAGAATCAGCTTATCTTTTAGTAAAACTAGGAATGGCAAAACGCGCGCTTCGCGCGCGTAATTTGTAGTCGGGCATTGTATATTTTTATGAATCCGTACACATGCAAACAAGTAATTGTATGCGCAACGTCAATTTAAAATAAAAAGTAATTGATTACTCACTGATACGATTTGCAACAGCAGAGTTGTACATCGTTAAATATATACGTTAAACTGTAAAAATACAAATTTGTATATGATTATTATAGAATAATTATGTAAAATCGAAATTATTTTATTAAATATATTTTATATTTTATGTTTTGCAAAATAAGTATTTATTACAATAATTATACAACACTCAAGAAAAATCTTTCTTTTAAATATAGACTAACCAAATTTTATACGTATGGTTTTTCTAACACTTATTCGAATCTTCGTCCAAATCATTTGAATAAATAAAATAAAAACATAGAACAGATGCTTATTTTGTACGAGTAGCAAATAACATAAGAATGTAAGACACTTACCTCACCATTTCTCCGTCGTTGCCCGATGCCTCCTTAGCTTCCTCCTCCTCTCAGATTTCCTTGTGGCACTCACACAACACTCACTCGCGAGAATCACCGATCGCGCGAAATTTCGGACACTCCCGTACGCGATGTGAAATATCGCGAAACGCACGAAATAATATTAACAAATATCGCGTGACTTTCTGTCATACATATTATTCAAACTAACAATTTGCATTTTTGATTCGGAAGAATAGGATAATGGATAAAACACTTTTGAATTGGCGATATAAAACGCAACACGAGCACCGGAGGCATAATCTGCGGTAAAGAAGTAGTTATTAGTCTGCAACGAAACGATATTTTACTATCTTTGTCATTCAATCTAATCCTCGAGATAAGTTATGTGAACAAAATTGCCTTGATAAATAGTAGTTATTATTTGCAACAGTTAATCGAGATCATTTACATAATGTAACGACGTGCAATAAGCGATTTTCTGTACTTCCTGCCCGTTCGGGGCGCGAAGAACGACAGAGCGAATTACAGCGCGAACGCCCAAGTCGTAAAAGTTTCTCTCTTTTCCCGAAAATGGAACAGATTACACGAAATCGATAGATAATTAAAAGCGCGGTGCGTAAACGAGATGTAACCGCGACAAAGTACCACGGTTTACATGCAAATTTTAGACGAGTTAGTCTCGTGAAATATATATACGTTGATAAAGAGCCGTCGCCTCAACGTGCAATTAGTTTCTCGTTACAAGTTGTGGAAACTTAATAATTAATCAAGGAACGTTACTTGTTACTAATGAAGGTGTGCAAATCAATAGTGTTTTATCCCTGCATTAATCGCAATCGAGTCTTGGAAACCGATAACGCAAAAGTAATAACACGCACGGAGCGACTCTCGCCACTGCCTGCCGGCTCGACGTTCGGCGAACGAGTGAGCGAGCGCCGACCTTCAGGTAAACTTTGGCCCGCAAAAACATCGTACGTCACCGCGCCGAGTGAAAAACAACAAAAAAACGTTGAGAATTCGTTGACCCGCCTACGTAATGGAAAATTCCGTACTTAATATTTTACATAACTTATTTCCGCGACTGTTACTACGTTTTGTGTATCATTCTGCGGACTTATTGATTTAAATGAACGATTAATTCTGTTCACTCGACACTATGTTTCGAAACAAAAACCGTTGTTACTTAAATTCTAATTACCAAGATTAGAGATTTTACCTCAATAGTTAGTGTATACAAATGTATATTTCTAAATTGCAAATCTTCATTCACAATGAATCTAAAAGAGAAGTGAAGCACACCGCGCTTCGAGAAAACCAATCAATATCGCGGAAAAGAAGCATCAACTGTTCGATATTGATATTCGCGCTGGTAACATCTTTTTTTTAGAAAGGGATACCCATACAGCACAGAAAGTTAAAATGATGTTGCTGAAACGTTGCAATGCTCAAGTATAAATATCTTTTCTAAGTTGAATCTAGATTACAGTTTGTTCATTGATTCTTTATGTTGCTGCATCGTTAAAACAATCTTGAACAAATTATTATTTTTTGATACTCAAATAGATACTTAAAAAACGTATAATTATGAAATGTGTGTATATATATAATATTTTTGCAACGGTCAGAAATTTTCTGAGCTAAGATTGGATTATTATTTTAGAGGAATAATCCAATCCCAGCACTTCCAGCAGTTGTAAAAAATGTTCTGCTAAACGCGACCAATGTTAACTCAATATAATTTAACATGGTTTTCTGAATATCGAATTGTAACGTTTACAGGACACTACAATTCAGCGGATTACGTTTTTGCAATATCTTTTCAACGTTGAATCTACACTTCGTAACATTGATGCAATATTGTAATGGAACGTTTCTGAGCTGTTGATTCAACATTTGTGTGCTGTATGGGATACCATAAGATATGAACATTTTTATATAGCACACCTTTCAAAGATAGAACCTTTCACATTGCGACACGAAAGAGATCTATAGATCCCTTTGCAAAAGGGGGCGTTAAAAAGGATAAAAATCGGCCCTGGTCTTCGGAGGATGCGCATCCACCGCGGTCAGAATCACGTGCTCGCGTACTTGACGCGTCAACACGTGTCAGCGACGTCGGCTGCGAATCTCCGATGGCAGTCGGACCGCGGATCGCGAGTGCGCGCGCAAGCTGGCAACAGGTAAACGGCAGGTAAGAGAGAGAGAGGAAAAAAGGCGAACGAGACGCAGGGGGAGGTGGAGGAATAGGTGATGGCGAGAGCAGGGAGACAGGTGCGCTGGTTGGAGGGGGCCAAGTGACTCCTCGAAGAGGTGGGAGTCTCGGGAACCTGAGGGAACTCTCGCTGCCGCCGCCGCTGCCGCCAACTCGGTTCGCTTTGGCGTTCTCGCGATCGACAGTCAAGCGCGGCGGGCCGTCGATGGTGCGCGTACGCGAGTTTGCATGCGATACGATGTACGCCTGTGCGTCCGCGTTCCGCGCGACGCAGGAATCCGAGGACGTCGGGGTTGCGTAGCGCGCGATCGCGCGTGGGTGCGTGGGTGCGCGCGTACATCCGGGCCGCGCGCGAAGGACTGCGCTTCACGGATGATCTCGGTAAGCGTGTGACCTATCACGTAATTGTAATTGCAAAATTGCGTAGAGACGTAGCGGAGTGTTTGGCGCGACTCGTCTCTCCCTGATGTGTTGCGCCATCAGAAAATTAAATAAACGCTCAGACGTTGTTCAAAGTTAACGCGAGGGAGATTTCCACCATTTATCCTTGAAACTAGATTAAACTCTTTCATATACAACGTCTACGATGCGATAAAAACGTCTGAACAATGACTGAACGGTTTAAGACTCGCTTGTCTTTGATATTATTTCGATTTATATGTGCGAATATTTTGACTTTACGCGTATCCGATCGCGAATATCGTTGCTCGCGACTGCTGTTAAGTTTATCGTTGTCATTAGATGCTCGAGAATCCGGTTACCGGCTGCTCGAATCGAATTAGAGCCGATAGTATAGAAGCGAAGTGCGCATATCGAAAACACGCGGGATACGTTTCGTACGAGCAGTTGAACGATGTTGCAAGGAGGGCCCGCGGAGACTTCAACGATCACACAGCTGTATAGGTAGATCGAGTGGGGCTTGACGTGCATCGAGATAATTTCACGATTTATTCGCATCGCATCGATCCACTGCTTCTATATGTGTAATATTGATCCCCGCTGCTTGGAAACACCGGTAACATATGCTAGAACGTACACGACGCTCGGGAAAAGTTACTAAAAGCCTCACCGAAATGATTTTCTACTTGGAGCTTAGTGTTCAATGAGAACGAAGGTTGTTAACTATCGAAAATGTAAACGTTCTGCCGCTGTTGTCGAAAACAAATCGACCCTAAATGGCATGAAATAAAGCAAACTCCTGATTTTTGCTTCAAGATTTCAATTCAGATAGCACAAGACAATTCCTATGAACATTTTAAGAAGATTCTTCAACAACATTTGGAATATTCCATAGGTCATTCTTATATATTTATTCCATCTTCGTGGAACATTCGACTGGCGCTATTGTAAATCTTTTTCGAATGTGAATAGAATAATCTATCGAATATAGCGTGTCGGTTATATATATGGTACGATTACAGGTTTCACTGCCTTTTGCATAAGATAAGTGTATTACACAATAAACAATGTGCAATACATAAACTCGGTGAATATTAAAAAATTATTCTGAACGAATATTTCCAAAGACATTCTCGACGAATATTCTAAAAACGTTCTTTTTGTTGTGAATATACGATTTCTAATTGCAATAATCTACGTATACTTAGAGAATATTCGATTGGAATATTCTGAAATTAAGAATATTTGCACTCCAGAAGAATATTCGTAGAACTATGGGCGCTACCTGGGAAGAGACTGTAGCTCGATGAAATTTCAAAACTCTCGGTTCGACTAAAATTTCAATGTCGTGCTTGCTTACGAAGGCATCTTCTTAGTGTAGGGAATATTCCCTGTCCGGTTCCAACGTTATTGTCCGCGGCAGGTACGTCGATACTGTGAGCGGAATATTCTTTTACATCAGGTAGGCTGCTAAACCTCGCCGCTTAATCCTCCTTCTTTCTCATCCGGGCATGGGAAATTCGAGCTACGAAGGAATAAGCCACGAAAAGATCGTGATCAGTCGAATTTCCTTTAAGAAAACTGTCGATTCGAAACTGCTAAAGAATTCGTCGGTTTTTCCCCCAATATTATTTCGTAGTTCAGGAATCTATGTCGTGCACGTAGTACGCTTTCAATAAGTTACGTGTTTCCGGTATCAGACGATGTTTTCCGAAAACTCGTTAAACATGCATTACCACTTTACTCGCCCGCGCAAGGGCGAATCAATCGAGCGCGACGTTGCACCGTTGCAATCGTAATCAGTGTGGAAAATGTCTGAGCCATCCGAACCGGAGCATTAGACGACTAACTAATCAGTAGCTAATTACACGCGGTTGCTCGTTCGAGCGACGTTCGTCCTAGTTTGTCGGTTACGCGGGATTGGCAAACGCGGCGTCGCGATTAACATCGTGAATGCAGTTTCTTCCGAGACCGAATGCTGCCGCAGCATTTCCGATGTTTCGTCATAAGGAAGATGATCGCGCGTGTGACGCGGCTTCCCGCGACAATTCATTCTGACGTAAACGCGACAAGGCTGTGCGCTGTGCACGGCGTTATCAATGAGCAAAAGATGTTACAAGAAACGAGATACCGAGTACGTGTGACGATATGAGTCAGCCCCTCTAATTAAAATAACCGTGTGCAGTGGCAATAGTTACGTATTGCTATTTGTTAGATTACAGGAAACACTCTCGGGATACTTGCCCGACGACATCTTTAGATCGCGTGTTTTGATCGCGATGGACTGTGAAATGAAGGGGGACTCCGATTTCGAAGATAATTTTTATGTTTCTTCGTTTAATTATCATATCATTTCTATTCGCAACTCGAAAAAATTATTACCATTTGCACACTGAGAAAAATGTCCGATTAAATATAATCGGATAATCCAATTACATGATAACAAACGGATATATCCGATGAAATTGTATATCCGATGAAAAATTTGATCGGTTTTTCAATCAAATTTCATCGGTAATTGCAATTCATCGGATAAATTTCATCGGATACATCCATAATTTAATCGGAAAACGTAATCGGAAAAATTAACCTTCGGACATACTATTTAATTGGTTTATCCGATGAAAATTTTTCTCAGGGCATGTTTGAATTGAGAGAATTTTTTTTTTCGAGAGTAGAATCAATCGAAAAGTCTGCTTTGAGTTACTTATTAATTCAAGAGGTGGACGCAACAACATATTTATATGTTTGCGACAAAAATGATCTTGAGCTTTAAAATCTATCGTGACTTGTTATAAGAAGACAGAAGAAACAAGTAAAAGGTGCGGAAGGAACTCTAATCTTGTTTGAGATCGCGATAGGAAAAGTGGTCCCAGTGCTTAGACATTTCGAAATGGAAATTTCTGCAGCAATGTAGGTCTTGTGCCGTTGCCGCGTTTAACTCCTCGTTACACGAATAATCAGTCCGCATCGTTCTAGTTAATATCCGATAAATTCAGACGACTTTGATTCGTGATTCATTCCTTCGCTCGTGGTTCGCTCGCAAACGCGCTCGAGTATCGACTACGTATTCGGGTCCGTAGGGTTCGCCATGCGTAAAAGCCTCCTCGTGAACCAGTCAGGCAACATTCCTGTCCGGATCGTGCACGTCCACCGCCTACCTCTGACTTCTACTTGGACTTTCCACGACAAACGTCGTTTCGATGTGGAGTTCGAGCGCGGCACAGTTAGCGGCGCTTTCCGTTATTGCGGAATAAACACAGTAAGATCGGGACTACTTAATGAAGAGCGGACCTGCGGACCTGCTTATCTGCAAACGTGTCGGAACGCGACAAGTAGACATTCTGAAATAATATTAAACGACTGGCATATTGCGGAGAAGATAGCTTTAAGAGACATTGTCATTGAAATTCCTTTGGTACGATGGATTTAGATCCGACTATTAATTATTAGACGTGGAAAATCAAATGACTTCGAAGAAAAAATCATTCACAGCAATCAGTTTATATGTAATTCTCGTTTAGAAGATTATCGAGTTTTCTATAACGCAGCGTAAACTAAACATGTTTTCTGGTATAAAATAATTACGTTTATATTAACGTTATTCTATGTAATTTATGTTAATCGTTATAATTTATTTGTGAGTTATTTATGATGAATTTATCATAGAAAGAAATACTGATCAATATTTTCTGTTTTTCTACGTTTCTAGGGATATTTGAATAAATCACGTGGGCTTTACTTTCCATGATTTATCTTTTCGAACTCAAATTTGATATCGTTCGAAATTATTATACTTGGGAACTATGTCTACGAAGTTTGATAAATAATCTATTTACGTAAACAGGTGTTTTGCAAAATAAAATACGAATATAAAAAACGAGTCTCTCTACAATGCTAATTTCCATATTCTGTTTGTTTTAAACAGTTTGCCGTCGCTTTATTTCGTACGTCTATTTGAGTAGGTTGTACCATGTGTTCGCATTCGATTTCCATTCGTTACAACACCGGGCAACACCCTAAAGCATTGTGCGTCGACACGTATTGTGTGCGTTCGGTACCAGATGTACCATAGCGCGCGCTGGTTTCGCACAGTGAATTGCAACGAGCTATAATATGTATCCGCGTAATCGTATAAGTCAAGTCATGCCCTTCGGAAAACATATAATATGCGATAACGGGTTGCGCTTTAGACACACGCGATATGCCGTAATAGCGTTGGCAAAATGCGAAGAAAGGCACGTATCACGCGTCTCTTCCGAAACATCGGGCCGAGAATATCATAGCAACTTGACGCATCGCTATGTTGCAATTATCAAACATTATGACATTATTAACCGTGACAATGTTTTCTCATTTTGTTTTCCAATTTTGCAATTACAGGGCAAGAGTTGAATTGCGAGTATCTGAAAAAGCAATTTTAAATCACTGATCTGACATCGATTAATTGAATTTTTAAATAAGATTTTGCGTACTTGATTTAATTAAGAATTAAATTTTGAACAATTATCTCGGATCTCGAACGGAATGAGCCGAAAAATACGGCACCGAGAAAAAGTCGCGACGGAATATGTCGATTGATCGAAATAATTCGGTCTTCCCGGCTTTGATCGACAGCTGGAGAGCGATTTTCCTGTGGCACGCAGTTATGTACGTAGGAAACGAAGCAAGCGTTTACCTCGCCGGTTGATATGAGGAATGAGTCACAAATGCGATACGACGCGGCCCTGAGAATATTAGTCTCTCATTATATCTTATTTCGAAATCGACTATGGATCGACTATGCCTCCTACAAGAATATCCGGTTTTTAGATTAATAAATCTATCCGTTCATTGCAATTTGCTGCCACGATCTGTCGTCATTGAACACACATTATTGGCTCTAAAAAATTCATCGTCTGCGCGAACATTACGCAATCGCAAGAATATAAAGCATTGTCAAGAATGAACCACGGCCGTGGGTAATTTACAAAATATAGTCCGCGATGCAACAATAAAACGAGGCCGTCAATGGATAAGCGAAAGTATCTCCGTTGTTGCGCGACACTGGAGGCCATTTTGATGCATCCAGCCGCGCTCACGTATGCGTTAACACAGGTGTTTGAAGTCTACAGGTGATGCGTGTCACTTCACAGGTTGACGCATCTCCCGGCATCGCGACGCAATCGGACGTAACCAACGGAATAAAATACCTCCGCTATCGAATCGACCTAAATGACCCCGTATTGCAATCAAATTTTTGTTCTCTACGACTTCTTCGAAATCTGATAGGAATGTTAAAAAATTATTTTAGTTCTGGACGTAATTAAAAATGAAAGAAGAGGCATAAGAACTAAAGTCTAAATTATCGAATCGCGTGTTACTTGAAGTTGTGATTAAGGACACGATTAACGAATCCCTGAACTCGCTACTACGTTATATTTTTCTCCGATTGTTATGTCGTGTCTTCACAGCGGGATGTTTAAAAAATCTGTTAGAATCATTATTACTGTCAGTACTAGCTGGCTTTGCTAAGCATCTAGGGTATAATTAAATTATCGCAAGGTCTGTTTCTTCGTAATCGTAGGAATTTTTAATTGTATCGTCTAATAAATGGATTCTTGGCCGATGATACTAATAAGTTCTCAGTGTCTTATTGTATATACAGGGTGTACTAAAACCACCGGATATACTTGTAATCATAGAATCTTTAGAAAATGCGCGCGAAATCTCAGGTCTATCAATTGTGAAATATAATCGCTTATTATTTAAAAACTATTATAGCCTCCGCGCTTTTGTATTAGAATTTTCGTCTTGAAATCTTCTAAAGAATCTGCGATTGAAAGGATACCCGGTGGTTTTAGTACATTCTGTATAATCTAAAAAATAAAATTTACCAATCAAATACGTAACAGAGATCTCTTTGCAATTTTTTTGTAGCACCACGAGCATGGAGTCTCTTCGAGGTATACTTTCCGAGTACCGTTATGGATCTTCATGAGCGTCGACCGTGGGTCGCGAGAGAATCATGATTGTGTCCTAGATCTGTAATTCAAGGTAAAGAGGGAGAAAGAAGAAGAAAGGACAATTAGGAAAAGAAAGGGCGCCAAACTGGTTGGCAAATTCGATTAAATCCGCGCATCGATCCGGCACTGCTTCAATCGAGTGTTCCTGGAGGTGACCGTAAACAGCATGACATTGATAGTGACAGCTATCGTCGCTGTATCCGTGTTGGCTAACGTCTTGCTGGCCGACCTCGATCCTCGGGGTACCAAATGCGGCGAGAGGCTCTGCAACATCTCGGAGTATTGCAGTCCCTTCGATCAGCACTGTAGACCCTGTGCGATCGCGTGCAACGTCACGAGCCACAATTATCAGCCAGAGCCGTGCATGAGCGATTGTCAATGTGAGTTTTCACTATTATTAGTTTTTTTTATAGTTGAAACGCAGCACTTAAATTCATTGCGCGATTTCAGTTGGTCGAGTATAAAGTCCGTAAATATAGAAGTGATATGTAAAATGAATTTTTCTTCACAATTAGCCTCTGTTCGAAAATATTTCTAACGTAGATGTAAAATTTGCGCAATCGAGTGCGAAACTTCAGAGTAGTTGGAAAAAATTAACGTTTTATATTTCGGCTCGCATTTTGCGAATTTAAATTTATAGACCGATCGCGCCTCTTATCCGGTGCCTGCCACGTATCGCGGTGCATCGTCCTGTCGTTCCGGTTTCTCGTTTTCACGCGAGCCAGCGCGTACGGGAAACCGGATAGTAATACGGTGCCGTCGTTCACCTCTGCCGAGCGCGGCGGCGAGCAAGCGAGCAAACCAAACCCGGGTTCTCGGGTCCGTTGACTTTGCACCTGACTGTTCCTACCGACTTCCCACACGCGAACACAGTCGATGAGTCACCTGGCTTCTTTTCTTCCTCCCTCCGTCCTCACCGCCGTCCTTTTTCTTCAGCCTCCACGAACCCTCCCTAGTCTCCTCTTTATCGTCCTTTTTTTTCCCTTCCATTCCTGCTTGGTATTCAACGTCGGTTCCGCGATGGGGAAGGGGAGATGTATTTCATGCTCCGACAGGTAGGAGAAACCGCGGCATCGCTCCTTCTTGGGACGCGCGAAGAATTAAATTCTCTGCCTTTATATCAAAAGATGCTCCTTCGTGGGACGGGGGGGAGAGGATCTGATTTGACGTGCGTTTGTACGAAATTGTCCGTGTAGAGTCGTGTCGGGTCCACGTCTCGTTCCCCATTGAGAGTCCCCCGTTACGGTGTCCGGTTACGTTATGTCGGTAAACTTTCGGTTCAGGCTCACGTATAATTTTTACATTGTGGGAGAACTTGTTGACTCTGCGTGTGAGTAATGAAAGTAAAAAAAATGTCCGATGAAATAGGAACTATTGGGGGAAGAAGAGACGCGCTGTCCTTTTCATATCTGGCATCCTCGAGGAATTTATAGAACGATGGATTTCAAATCTTAACGTTGGAGTATTTCAATTTGTTACTCTTCAAAATTGTACTGTTATAATCGAGGATGCGAATTCGAATTGCCACATGCTATTTAATATTTTAAGCATATTTAAAATGTATCAAAATTTACTCATTTATTGCGACAATTCATTAAATATTGCGATGGCAATGCGTGTAATAAACCTGTTCCATTTATCGTTGGTAAGGTATAGCGTTGAACAATTAAATATCTCAATTTAAAGTGCCCTTCCCTTTACTTGCGAATCTTATCCATCGCCATCGCGGCCAAGTCCTCGCGAATCGATCCACGCGAACTCGTTGTCCCAGGTCTTGGTTTGCTTCTCTTTTCAATTTGAAACGGGGTCATCTCGCGTTTACAGTAGGGATAAGGCATAATCGCGCTCTCACGTGCCACACGTAAGCACCGTGGGTCGGAATTGTTTGTGCTGCGAGTTGCTATCGCGACAGACTTCGTAGAGCTTGCGCAGGCGCGCGGGAACCTGGGCTTTTTGAGAGGTAGACCATTGATTCGAACAGGAAGAAATGGAGAAACGAATTGAAGATCAATGCGCTGAAATGTGTTAGTGACAGACAGATCGATCGCGAGTAAGCGGAATCAATGCTATGGACTGCAGTTTTCTTCCAAATAGACTCGAAAGAAATGGACATAGAGAAAGAATATGTTTTGTAGTAGCGGACTTGAAAATACACGCTACTTCAAATCAATAAAATCAGTCTCGGAAAATTTACACATACCTATGTAGATATTTTTTTTCACTTTTAATTTTGTTACTCTTTTTTATTTTAAAACTATTCTACGTTCGAACAAACTTTACTAACGAAAGTCACGGCGTGTATTAACGTAATATCAGTATTATTAAAAAAATACTGCAGCGACAGCGATTTACCATACTTGACTATCGTTGTTAAATCTGTAATTGATTTCAACTTGAATTATATGTGAGCAATAACGTCCGAGTTTCCCTGTCGTATACCTGGGTGCATACTAGTATAGTTGGAGAAATCTTCGGGTTTTGTAGCTAATGCCTATTTTCCGTAACGCTTTCTAAATAAATGTCTGATAACTTGATAAAGAAGTATTAACGAAACATATATTCAATGTTGAAACTTCTCGAGCGCACTTCGGGAAAGTTTGCTCGACAAACGCGGCGCGAGTGCGCGCAATGCTGAATTAATTATTAGTCGCTTCCTCTGATTTCAGTTTATCTTCACGATCAGCGCTATGCCCAACGCATGGATCAATCAAGACAGTACGATGATCTCAGAGGTGAGTGGGTTCAAGTGCGAATAGAATATGCACATAATTTTGCCGCGAAGTACCGCACGTCTCGAGAGAAGTCAGACGAGTCGGAGATTTCAACGACGCAAATCTCGCACAAGCGTCACTCGGCTCGTAATTCTTGCGCGACTGCGATACACGGTCGCGAAGACCGGTATTCATAATTTCCTATTGCCAATCTCGTGGTTACTTTTATTTTAGAAGCGTAAAATTTTCGACACATCTATAATCGAGATACATTTACATAACATGATGTAAATACTTTTTTTTTAAAATAACTTCAGAGAACGTTCAAGAAATTTTCACACTTCAATTTTCATATTTTAATACCGACTTGTGTCTATTGCTTTGTATAAACCGCGATTAGAGAAAAGTGAGCGTAAGCATTGTGTAATATACTATGCGTTTCAATGTTTCGTATTAACGTTGACTCTTCCTTTCTAATACAAGGGAATTTATACTTTACTTCTGAATATAACTGGCAACTTTCACTTTGGGGATTTCAACGGGAACGGATGTTGGATATACCTGTGCGTATCTTTTTCGAAATCGGCGATGTGTTACAGAGCACGGAAGCAACTATCACGTCGATCAATCTCTAGTTTCTTTTAAATTATTTGCGCTCGATCTCCTAATGCGTAAAATTAAATTACGCGGAGACACCTAATGATTACATTACGTAGAAAATAATATATACTCCTCCGCGTGAAACGTACTTTGTTAGTATTTCTCTCTTATAATAATTTGTATAACAATTTCAATATGAGAATTGGTTTCGGAAATAAATTGGATATGCTACACCAATTATTTTGGTTCATCGGATAATTCTTACAATATCAATCGTTAAAATCTGTTCTTCTTTTACAGAGGAGGTCGAGAACCTTAAATATAGATTCGTAATCACAACGACGTTGACCTGTCTTTCACTGTTTGGGATGCTGTACCTACTGGGAAGAACCATAATACGATGGAAAAAGATTCAGCATACTTTGCAAACCATATTTAGAAGGAATATTAAAGTAAAGGTGATGTCTACACGCAAACACACGTATACACAATAACAGACTTTTCCAAAAGTCCTTGTTGTCTATTCGCTCTTGTTACAAGTAATTTTTCATCAAACTGAAACGGGATCGCGCAGAGAAAAAATATAACAAAAGCGACAAATAAAATAAGCTTGAATTCTCTAGAGAACAATTATGTGATCAATTCTCATATTTTCGTATTTCAAATTTTTCAAAGCCGTAAACGACCATTTCGATATTTTTATTTTTTTCTTACGCGACGCTTACGAGGCGGCAGTTGCGAGTACTTTAACGCCTTTAATTTGTTGCTTCAGCAGGCCAATAAGAACAAAGTGCAAGACGACGTCGAGGCCGGTGTGAATAAGCAAAACGGTCTCAAGTTGACTATACCGAATATAAGTGCCACGGTGGAGCAAGAATCCAAGATCGAGAATAATAACAGTAATAGTAATAGCAATAGTAATAGTAACGGGATTAATAGCACGCCAAACACCACGAGCACTCCTCTCTCGCGACGGCACGCTAGCGAGGATACCACTCTCGACTATGCTTACGACAATCCGGCGATGACACCGAGCCCAGACGCCGCGCAGCTTAAGACAAAGGCTCGCGAGAGTTCGTTTTAAGAATTTACGATAATGAATATTTTACGATAAGATATGAGCAGGAGCTACTTTTGACTAGAAGTCTCTTCGGGTACTTAAATTTAAAAGGGACTAACTCTGCGAGGTAAATGTTTTTTCTTGTTCTAAAAATGCGTTTTAAAATGTCACCACGAAATAAGTGGAAGTATCGCCTTTGTGGCGATAATTGTTTTTATGAAAAGAAGAAAAGACAAATATATTTAACGAAAGATGAAAAAGGTTGAGGAAAAGATTGCCGTGCCGGAATCTCAAACAATTCTGTCTTAAGTGAACAGGAAAATGCATAGAGGATGTGGCGAAACGTATATGCGTGAAATGTGACGTGGCTATTCTGTCTTGTTCTACGAACATATGTTCTATAAGATTTTTCATCGCGACCGATTTTTCAGGCTACATTGTTACTACGTTGTTAATGCATATTGGAACATACGTAGCAATGAGCGATGAAACGAAGAGATCGCTCGATATACCGCCACTTGGTCTTTCTCGAATGCTCGCGCGATTTTTAACGTATGTTAAAGAGTTTTCAAGAGTGATATTCATAGTCGAAAGTTCCATGAATGACCACAGTCTCACAGAGACTAATCATGTTTCTGCATAATTATTTTACTTCCCGATAATCCCTGAATCATTACACGTCTCTCGTCATGAAACAAGTGATTTGTGACATTTTCACTCACTTGGTGAAATAATACACGCTCATGTCCGACTATGAATTAATTGCATTTTGAAGAAATAATATTTGGAAAATAACGTGACTACGTTGCTCCTACATCGAGATAGTATTAATGTCGCCCTAGTAGGTTACTTATACAGCTGTAGTATAGTACTGTAAGTTTTTGGAGTGACTCGTGAATGCGTATCACGCCTCCGCGAACCGTGCGGCTGTGTGACTTAATTAAATAATTATTGACGCGATATACTCGCGGGACTTAGACGCGCGTGGTGTAATTGTCAACTTCATCCATTCGGTCTTAAACTACTGGCGAGACATCTCGCTTCCATGAAATTACTATAATAATTCCAACATTTGTACTAACTCTTTCGTCTGTTGGAGAATAGGCTGTAAGTGCCCTTAAAAAGTTACGCTTTTGCTTCAAATGAGCTAAAATCTTTGACAGTTATTTCATTGCTAAAGATTCTGTGCATCATTAACTCATGTACAAAAATTAATGCTACATTTACAGAGTAAATTAATTTATCAATTAATTAACCAATTTAATATTTTCTAGTTATTAAATCTCTTGTTTAGGAACAAGATACTCTTGTAAATTTTTCTTTAGGATTTACTGCTTTTTATGTCTTTTTAGCTTGGCATTGAAATGTTTAGTATGATCTCAAAAGATATTTACAAAAACTTTGCATGCGTGTTTACGATTACTTTTTAGTATTTTGCAATCACTAAAATAACATAAATAAATTGCCTAAATTAAAGATCAGTGCGTAAATTTCCGTTGTAAATTATGCACACCGCGTGTCCATATAAAATTTTAGTAATAAATATATAATAAGTAACTTAAGATATCGCATCCTTATCAGCCATTCCGTCCATGAAAGGCCTTTCGAGCAACGTGCGCGTGTAAGACGGCGCACTTTGCATAGGTCAGTAACGTTGCATGCGAGAACGAAGGGAAATCGATAACAATTTTATCGCGAACCGTAGCGAGTCATGGCATAATGTATTACATTGCGAAATTTCGCAGCATTGTAAATTCAAATGCTATATTAACAGGATTGTGTGTCTGTAATTTAACAGCCATTAATCTTGATAAAAATTTAAAAAATGTCCAATAAAATTGATCGATTTTTAAGTTCGTGAGAATTAAAAGACTATCAAAAGATATTACTCCTGGAAATGGATTTGCATTAAAATGCAATTTGCTCAAAACAGATGCGCTCAACAATCGCTTGCTCCCCGAGGAATATTCTATTTTTATTGATTGGGAGAAAGTGCTCGATTGATGCTCAATTTTAACGAGTAAACGTGTAGAAAGTTGCTCAACTTTGTAAATTGTTCATCAGTGATTGCTGACACTCTAAATAAATTCCTCTTCATTTATATTTTATATTAAAATTTTTATATGAATTGATAAAGCAGTTACAAGTTTACTATTTTTTTTAAGAGATCTCTTTGAAAAAATAATCAAGTAATACTTCAAATTTAAAACTTCAAATACTCATCGATCAAAGAAGTGAGTTTACATTTACATAATTGATATAAAATGCTTCGTCCTGCAGCAACCGCTCTGACCTTAGATTTAATCATTTATATACGACTCATCATTCTTAGCGATTAGTGAAATAGTAATAGCTACACACTACAGCGCACTTTTCATTTCATTACATGATCTACCCTTCGAGGGTGGATCAACATCTTCCAGAAACGAAGATATTACTTTGCCCAGAGGCAGCTAGTAGGATTAAATTCTCGACTCTAACTGTATATATATATAGTCTACTCTTATTTAACAGACCCTGTTTGCTGATATGTTCAAATAAAACGACGTAAAGAAATTTTTGCAAATATAAACGAATTCGAAAATCGAAAAATCAGACGACTTGAGACTTTACAAGTAAGATTTTAAAACATTCCTTCTAGCGTACTTAAGGAACTTGTACATAATTTTACTAATTTTATGTTTTATAAATTATTTTAGTAGTCGATTTTATTCTTTTATTAAGAGAGGTTTAGTATTGTAAGTCATATTTTCGTGACATTACTTAGGCAGCCGATTTTGTGATCAAGTCTTTTATCTTCTGTCTTTTAATCTTCTCTTAATTTCAGAAAATATGTCAAATATAGCCCATTGTCTTAATTTTAACATACCAGGTAACTTTTCACGCGTGATAATAACATAGAATATATTACGATGTTACTTTTAGATGAATGTGTTGATGTATGCGAATTATTCTGAATCTGTTAGTGTCTTCCATATTGATTATATTATCGCGCGAGTACTTAATCTTACATTGTTATATAAATATCTATGTGACTTAAAGCGTGCCTTTTTCAACGCAGTCCACCATGAATGCAATTGAAACAATAGATATTAATATGGCGTGCCTTTTCGACGAATTTTTTAAATGTTGAAATATATTTGTGATAAATAGAAATTTAATTGTGTAATACAGATATGGCAAAGGGACGATATCTCTCATATATACACATACATACATATATGTATATATGTCATGCGTTTTACGTATATGCAGGGTTGGGAAGTGACTCGTTACTTGTAACGATGTTGCAGTTACAGTTACTTCTTTTTGGTAACTAACTTAACTTTGTTACTTTCTCTCTGTCTGTAACTGTAACTTAACTCAGTGACATTTTGATGATAACTAGTAACTAATTTAATAGTTACTTTATATATTTTTTAAACCTCCACGCCTTTATTAACGCTTTACAATTCAAATGCAGATTGGACATTTCTATTTTCATTGCAAGGAAGTAACTGCAAAGTAACGATTCGTTACTTTTTGAGTAACTGTAACGCGTTACTTTTCAGAACTGGTAACTTGTAACTGTAACTAGTTACATTTTCAGCGAAAAAACTGTAACTGTAACTAGATACTTTTATAATGTAACTTTCTCCCAATCCTGCGTATATGTATACATACGTATATAAAGTATTAACTTAAGTATTACATGAAAACCTTGCTAGAGTTATACTTTATATATGTACACCTGAGGTGCCGCTTTCTGAGAAAGATATTGTTATCGGCATCGGCAGGTAGTTTAAATATAATTATTGAAATTATTGATTCATCCACTACGTTGCATCACAATTAAATATAAAAAGGGAATTTCAATACGCGATTTGATTTGATAATCGTGATATTAAGTAATCGTAAAAATGATGATTTTACGAGGTTTGTGGAACGTATTAATATTTCTAAGATACTTATAAAGGACAGTACGATATACATTCCATTGTACATTTTTTCGAAATACACACAGGTTACCGATATCAAAGTATAATATCGAGGGGTATCCTGAATGGATATTTTACCATTGTTAACGTGTCGCTTTTAAAAATTATGAAAAGAGCGAACGTTTTTTTTTAACTACATTTACTTGTAGTTACGCTGCAACTTTTCGTGAATGTTTAATGTTATCTGGCTCAAGTGGGCTCGAAGAAATGCGACAAAATGTTCTTGTCAAGCAGCGGCAACTTTGTTTTTTTGTAAATAAAGATGCAGATACACCGATAATGCGCACAAAATTTTATTTCCCTCTCTCCGCGTCCCTACAGTACCTCTTTACTTCAGTATACTTTGTAATAGAAAATGCTGATTGCGTATAAAATCTTGTAATGAACAATCTAGCTGCATCGAGTTAGCGGTACTTAACTTTTCCTGTCTTGTGCTCATCGTAATAAATATTCAACATCAATCTTACGAAATATTTAATGCGAAAAGAGAAAATAATATTGAAATCCCATAGTTATGTACATCATAGTGGACATAATTCTCATTCATTATTGTGAAAGATAAAAATCACTTCGAACTAATTCGCGAATCCAAAAACTTTCTTTCTATTCGCCTTTTAATGATAATCAAGTTGAGGACCGAAAGAAGATTAATCGGACAAAAATACATACGAGCATTGAGAGATTGAGACTTAAAACTTGAAACAAAGGTGATGTACGAAAAGTCTATCAGCCGTTTCATGTACCTATTCATACAAGTGCCATCACGGAAGGCGGTGGTCGAGGGCAATATGGAGCAACGGAGCGACGGAGATCTCGCAATTATTCAATCGTGGCCCGTGGAGCTGCGTTTAACGCGTCGCTCTTTCACCGTCACAGACGTTTCGTAGAGCGCGCAGAAGAAGCGGCACATCCGTAATCTCGTCGCCGCATCGTCGCGCAATCTCGAAATCACGGTAATCGCGCGAAATCAAAGAGATTAAAAGGGCGGATTTGATAAAAGTACGGGATTCGACTTCGGTCATTCTCATCGTGACTTCTCTGCTTCGTTTTTCGCATTGCCGTGTGATTTTGGAAAATCTGACAGGCACGTCTGTGACACGTGATTTTCTGATTTTATAGAGCACAGATGGATTTATAAGAGTGTGATAGAGTTTCGTGAATTTATGTGCATTTACAGAACTGCGACGAAGCGAATATACTTGGAATAAATATAATTTACGATATCATGTACGTTTCAGAATGAAATACCTAATTCATCTTGCGGACAGATTGAATTTTACGTGAATTTACGTTTCGCGATTTTGCAATCTTTGAAATATCGAAACTGTGCTAAATGCGGGTCTGACGCTCGCTTTCTGTGAAATGTTGGAGGACTCGCACGCGACAGGAAATAATTGCGACCTAATCCTTTGCGTCAATTTGCGAATTTCTAGAAGTCCGCTCGGTATCGACTTACTAACTATTGAAAAATCGCTGAATAATGTCCACGGCGGTGCTCAAGTATAAAATCTATCGGAGGTGAATATCTGATTGGGATAATTTTTTTTCGACGAAGCACACTCGAGGTGCAATGGATCCGACGGATAATCGGCGAACGTTCGACTTGGTCGATTCGATTGTGTTCATTGGATTGCTGGGCGTCTCTGCCCTTGTAGGTGTTTATCAGTGGTATGCGTCTAGGAAGAAGGCGGACGCCGTGGGAGAGTATCTTGTAGGCGGCCAAAAGATGTCTATATTTCCAATAAGCATGTCACTGATAGCAAGGTAAAAATTTGTCTCTTTCCGCTGAGCGTTTTAGTTTAACTCTTTTACAGTAACGTCGAAAGAGCGCATAATTATAAATGTTCCCCGCGATTTTAAAATCTGTCTTTTTATGCTCTAGAATATATGAAATATATGCACGAAAGTAGCTTACTATTAATTAATTTATATTCTTTTGCGTTTACTGCGTACGAAAATATGGACGTCGTTAGAGGAACCGTAAACCGGAAATATAGAACACGTGGTTAGGTGACGTTTCTCTCAATTGGCCGTCAAGGCCCACTGGTTAACGTTGTTAATTATTAATAGTCACCGGTCCACGTGTCGGGATAACCAGGATAAGAAAATTCGTTCTAAGAGCACCCCATATTAGCTATAAGTCTTATTGACAGTAACTACCATCTGCAAATAGCTTTACTTCTAATTTAAGCATACCTTTCTTTATAAATTATGAAATTGCACTTTTAATAAATAATATAATCTTCGTTTTTACGGCTAATGTATACTGCACGTTTGTTATTAAAAGTACTCAAGTCATAGATAATAAAAAAATGCAATCCCTAAATGAGACAAAACTATTTTTCGCCGCTTTTAGATATTTAATTTTAATCACGTTACGTTCGCGATTGACGATATTAAATTGAGTGATCGTCCATTTGCCAGAAATGAATTGGAAATTAGTGACGTTTAAATCTGCATTGTCTAAATGGTCCGCGATTACGAGTAATTCTAAGAACAACTCCTTAAAATTGCAGCTACGTGTCGGGTATAGCAATGTTGGGATTGCCGGCCGAAATGTACGTTTACGGCACGCAATTATGGTGCATCGTGATCGCGGATAGTTTTGTATCCGTGACGATGGCGATCGTCTACCTGCCGGTTTTCTACGGGCTCCGAATTACGTCGTCTTACGAGGTACATGATGAGTGATTTTATCTTACAATGAATCTTGATAATCAGCAATTCATTTCTCGCAGTATCTGGAGTTAAGGTTCAATCGAGTGGTCAGGCTCATGGGATCTTTTATCTTCATTATCAAGATGGTGAGTTTGTGTCTTTGTTAAGTAAGTAAAGCTGGAAAGTTTCGACTCAAAAATTCCCTAACTTTTTTCAAGCAAGTTCGCGCGTTCAGAATTGACTCCGGTGTTTTTGGACACAACGGTTCTTGCCAATCTCTTTTTAAAATCGCTATCAGATCTTTTTATCAGAGAGTATTTGATACGCAGCGTACATCTTTACCGTATCGAGAATTCCCTGAAGCGTTGAACTTGATACCTGTTGATCTCGTGAACAATTCAACACGCCGAACAATCTTGCGGTTGCAGCTGCTTTACATACCTCTGGTGATATACGTACCTGCGCTAGCCTTCAATCAGGCGACCGGAGTGGACCTCTACACGATCGCGTTACTGGTCTGCGCTGTGTGCATCTTCTACACGACGTTGGTAAGAACATCGCTCGTCCAAGAATTGTGACTTCCTGCCAAGAGACATTTCGGATTTCTTAGTTTGAACGCAAGCCTACCGCAGATTTATTGTAAACGGGGCATGCGCTTGTTGATAGAAATAAAGACGAACATCCTGAAACAAAATACTTATTGTTAGTTCGCGACAAGTGTCGAAAAGACAACTTAATATTGCAATTAAAAATAGCAGTAATAGTATATATAAAAAAATATGATTTTACCTTTCAGGGTGGCTTGAAGGCGGTCGTCTGGACGGACACTATTCAGACGGTGATGATGTTCGGCGCCGTCATCACCGTTGCCATCCTCGGCACCGCCAGAGTCGGCGGCGTGGCGGAGGTGTGGAGAAGAAATGCTGATAGCGGGAGAATTGAATTCTTCAAGTACTAGCAGCAATTTCTTCGTATTCTTTTCTACATCTTCTCTAACAATTAACTTAACTTATTGATATCATATACATAATTGGTCTTTATCGTAAGCGCGCAACGCTCAGTCGCAGATTTACCGATCTATCAAGTTATCGCAAAATATCGACTAATAAATGATATCCATTCCGTCCTCTTCCTGTTTTAATCAGCATGGATCTGGATCCTACGATAAGGCACACGTTCTGGGGTGTGGTGGTCGGCAATTATTTAAATTGGCTGGCCACGTGCTCGGTGAATCAAGCGATGGTGCAGCGATGCCTGGCGATGCCGAACTTGAGGAAGTCGAATGTGTGAGTCCGAGAAATGCATCACGATGCACGATGCATAACGCTCATTTAATCTCCTTTTGTATCTAGGGCGATTATGATAATGGCCGTGGGCATAATCAGCATTGTCTCGTTATGTTGCTACACGGGAATCGTCATCTACGCGGCCTTTTATGACTGCGATCCGGTCACGACAAAGGTAAAATGATCTCGGCGTGAGGCAATTCGTAAATTGGAAGCTGTCGAATGAAGTGAAACTTTCCGACTTCTGATTAATCAATTTCGATGACGAATGAGAGAGACAATGACACGACCGGACGTGGATTATTGTACGCGCGACTTTACATAAACGTTTCGGCGAAATGTTAATAAAAATTGCGTTTTAGCAAATACGAAAGCCCGATCAGCTGTTGCCGTACTTCGTGATGGAACTGTCGGAGGCGATACCAGGTTTGCCAGGATTGTTCGTTTCTGGCGTATTCAGCGCGGCATTAAGGTACCGTGGAATTAAGATGCTCTTTTCTCAAAAGTAAAATTAGGATATCACTTTTTTTTTTAAATTTCTTGCCAACTTTTGAATCATTGTATGACATCGAAAGAGATTGTTGCTGTACAATGCTGTATAGTCTCATTCGTTCATCTTCCCGTTTCGCGTGTAACACGCTCGCTCGTTGACCTTTAGCACAATGTCGACCGGATTGAATTCCATGTCGGGCGTCATCTATGAAGACATGATCAAGCCGTGTCTCCGTAAGCCGATCTCCAACGTCGGCGCGAGCCGCATAATGAAAGCCACGGTTGTGGTAATAGGAGCCATTTGCGTAGGCCTCGTATTTATGGTTGAGAAACTGAGCGGACTGATTCAGGTAAGATGCAAACGTGCATTCGCACGCAAATATTCGTTTAACGATGTAGCGGATTACTTGAGCGAGTCAATTGCCGAGTAATCTACGCCGTCATCGAGAGCGTGCTGATCTTTTCAGGCTGGTAAAAGTTTGTCGGGAATAACCGCCGGGCCCTTGCTCGGAATATTCACGCTGGGCATGCTGTTCCCAATGGCCAACTCTACGGTAAGAGGATAGTCATACGGGATCCAACAGGAGTACATTGCAAACACTTTCGAATTTATTTCACTGACAGGATATAGTTTTAACCGTCTATTATATCTTAATTAGGGTATTTGCACTATTTCCTAGTTTGTTTCGAAGATATGATATTATTTACACGAACTTAATATAATATCAGTCAGGACATCCGTCAGAATTCCCGACGGTTTATTTTAACGATAGGTTTACGATGCACTAGTACTGCTACGATAAACAAATCGCGAAGTTTATCATTAAAATCAAGCCGGTCCTAAGAAATTCTACGTTCACCAGGCGAACATCCTATCTCTATCTTCTTATCCAAATAGGGAGCACTCGTCGGTGCGCTGGTAAGTCTGAACTTGGTCGCTTGGATCTCGTTCGGTACGCAAGCGGCGATCTCCAACGGATCGATTTACTTCCCGGTAAAACCGGTATCGATGGACGGATGCACCGAATCGTTGAAAAGCACCGCTGGAAACCTCACGATGATCGTCGAGACCGCTGTCAGGTACATTTATCGAATTGCTCTCGCATATAAGAACCGCGTAATGACTCCTCTCGTATCGCATCGTATTAAAAATGTTCTTGATTTCGTTTTCAGAGAACAACCCTTCTTTCTGTACAGAATGTCGTATCTCTGGTATACGTGGGTAGGTTTTCTAATTACGATTCTAGTGGGCCTGTTGGTCTCGTGGTTCACGGGTCCGTCTAAGTACAGTCGCGTGGATAAGAGATTATTTACACCCATAATACACGGTCTTTTACGCTCGAGAGATCAGCAAGTGGTACGTGTAATTCCGCGATCCTCAGAGAAATAATCTTATCGCTAACGTAGGTACCTCAATTTTTCTCATTCCTTTATCCCTTTTTTACAGAACGAGGCTGAACTCACGAAAATGAAGAACGACGCGAACAATATAACGCAAACTTCTTCAAAATGTTAGCCATCGTTTCTCATCTCTCTCAATCGCGGTTCAATCGGGCATATATACGATCGTACGAGCATATCGAATTTGTATTCGACTTACAATTAGTCCCAATATCTCATAAAATTATATTATAAACTAAGACTAATAATCGTTTGTCGACACAAGTGACGCCTGTACTGTTACGTTGTAATGACCTAATGGTCTAAACCTCATAGCGCATCATCATCGATCAATCACAGTACAGGCGGCACTAATGTCGAACACAATTCGTTACACGCGCGCAAAAGTAATCCTATGTAAACGACTAATATAATCCCTGGCAGTGATCCAAAGTTGCCGACTCGGTTTTGTATCCATTGTGTATCATCTACTTAATAAGTTTTAATTAGGCCGATAATGTACAAAGAAAACGAGCAACGTTAGCTCCAGTATTTGCACGTCTATATGTCCACACGTTGAAGACCGCGCAAATACTGTTTCGTGGTATAAATTTCTAGACAACGGCTAACACATCTATGTTGTATAATCTACCAAAATGTTCGGCACCCGTGAGCGTATAATGTATAATGATTAATGTAAACTAATAAAGTCAACTTATCTTGCTAGATAATCACACTTGCAAATTTTATATGTATATTGTCCCCATACATTACGTATGTTACATATCGCATATTAAAATTCCTATACCATAATACCTCTGCTCGCACAAAATTGTATTTTTGATTTTTAAGATATTTGTTAAGACTATTACTCGATAACCTTAAGATTCGAGGAAGAACTCAATGTCTGTAGAAATCAAACCGATACAATTAATTTGGATCTCGCTATCAGCGTTTATACATATTTACAGCGATCATAATGTACTTGAATTGCCAAACTGACGATATACTTACCGACGATATCACTACATTTCACAGCTCATTTATGATTACATGTAACAATGTGCAGTAGGCATGGCGTTGATTACTATACACCTTTTCGTAAAAGAAGGATATATCCTTCTGTAGAACGATTTACAGACAAAACTGCTCGAAGTCCGTTCTCGTATACCAAATATCATTAGGGGGGGGGGGGGGAAAGAGGATAATTTAAGATGCAAGTGGCGATATACCAATCGACGTCCTGGGATCTGGTTGGCCTTGCTGAGGCGGCGGAACCTGTTGCGGGCCTGTCTCGAGATTCTTAAGGAGCAAGTTTAACCAATGCTTAGTCGAGGCGTCTTCTTGCAAACATGTCGCAAAGGTATTATCTCTCAGCTGGTCCGGCAAGCACTGTCTCAAGGCTAACAATGCTCTGCAAAATTAATCAACGTTCCTTCGGATTCTTAAGAAAGATGTGTCGCGACGTTTGTCGCGCGCATATTTTGACCACCTCACCTTGGATTGTCCGAGAGTCTTAGGTAACATCGTACTACATGTTTCAATAATCTTGCAGAAGGATCCTTGGCTAAGGATAAAACCATCTTTCCTAATATCATGGCGACATGACTGAATCTATCGTAGGTTTGGCAGATGTAGGACAGGCCGCTGTCGTCCAGCAGTATCTTTTGCAATATAAATGTTGCCACGGTCTTACTTAGCTCCGAGCCGCTTTCCATGATTCGTAAACAAAGCGGAATGATCTCGGTGGTGAGAAGGAAGGTGATGACTTCTTGCTCGTCGGTTTTCACCAGCGCGCCAATCACACCGAGACTCGTCAAACGCAGATATTCGAACGGTCGCGTCTTACTTACCGTATGCAGAAATGGATATAGGAACAACGGGACGTGTGCCTGGAATCAAATACATGCGATACTTTGTACAGTTATGTACTTTCGGTTGTGCGCAGATAAATTATGTAAAATTTGCCGTTTCACACAACAGAGACGGCCAGTCAAGTGCTATTATGTACTCGTATCAATTCCTATTAATCGACCGATGAGAATTTTGGCGTATTTTTAGTCGCAAGATTTACACACGCCGCGCGTGCGCGCAGTGTAGACTCACCTGCAGGAATGCGGATCTCGTTTCAGGATGACTGGCCACGCATTGCAGCAGCGCCAGAGCGTTACATACCCGGTTGCTCTGATAAGCTGTGAGAGTGGCAGGGTTGATTGCCGGATAAATATTAATGATTTCTTGCAAAAGGGATGCCGTAGTGCCGAACGAATGCCACAGCATAGGTGCTAGGTCGGGCACTACTTCACGCTTCTTGCTCAATTCTAGGAGAGCGTTCTCCCTCGTTTCCGGATTCGACAGCTCGATTATCCACGCGTAGACCTTCTCGCGGTCTACGGTGGACTGCAGGGCAGCCGGGCTTTGCTGAGTGCTCATCTCAGTGTCCCCGGCGGCTGCTTTGCAATTCGGTTCACGGCACGGAGCAGCGGTGTCGCGACTAGCGAGTTCGATTTGCAGCGTGAGGAATCAAAATTTCCTCGCACTGCGTACCGCGTGTTACGTCGCCAAGTATGGAAACCCAACCTCTCGTCCTCTACGTAGATCGACGGTCACTCTCGCGGGTGTTGCGCGCCAATTTCCGTAGCGTCCCTCGCGTACGGTTAGCCGGTCAATCCATTACGACGCCCGCGAAACCTGTAATACAACTCGAAATAATCACGCCGGGATCAAACGCCGGAGGCACACAGCAACGACAAGTTCTCTGGATGCGCGCGACATCCAAGACCAAACATAACCTACATTTACGCGTCGCCACCATCCGTATCTCCACCTGCAACATGTATGTCTACTGGGCGCAGGGCGATCAGGGCGATGCCTCTAAGTATCCAAGTTCGACGTTTCTTTCGGAGATAATCGTTTATTCTTGTCGATGTTTTTAATGTCAACCGGAGAGATCGGAGAGAAACTCGAAAGCGGCCACGCCGGCGTTGTACCTGATACAGTTTTCGCTCGACTGACTCCAGCGCCTCACGCCCATTTTCATTTCTGCAACTATTTCCAAGCACTGCCGATAAAGTCTCCACTTGGTGCGTGTCCGTGCTATACGCCCGTTTTTCGAGCGGGTAATGCAGTGCCCCCAATTTTGGTTGTGTTACGCGCTGCGTGCATGAAATGTCGGTAACACGAGAGCGTTATTAATTTCTCGTAAGGAGAGCGAGCGAGAATTCCTGTCACTGTATCCAAATGCCACTTTACTTGCGAATTTACACTTCCGTTTGTAAAGTCACTTATCACTGCATCCAAATGCCACTTCTTCGATTTTCACTGTGCCCGATTGTCACTGAGTCCGAATTTACACTTCCGTTTGTGAAGTCACTTGTCGCTGTCACTGTATCCAAATGCCACTTCACTGGCGAATTTAAACTTCCGTTTGTAAAGTCACTTATCACTGTCGCCGTATCCAAATTCCGCTTCTTCGGTTTTCACTGTGTCCGATTGTCACTGAGTCACACTGATATCCGCACAAATCACTGACACAAATCGCGGGAATTCACCGATTGCACGGTGATATCAATCATCGCTTATTCACAGAGAGCGATCGCGGTTTCTTCCAGCACCTGTCCCGAACGCGTATCAAGAAAGAATAATACGATATGCGAAGCGGCGCGCGGGCATAACCGATCAATTCGACTGTCGCCGCGTGATCTGCGTACGGTGCCGTAAACGCCGTAAAAACCGAGCGCGGATTCCAAGAAATGACGTAGCGCCGTGAACACCTCGGTCGAAAACAATACCAATGCCAATAAGCCAGCAGAATGATACGCAAAACGTAGTAACAGCCGCGGAACAAAGTAATGTAAATATCAAGTACGGAATTTTCCATTACGTAGGCGGGTCAACGAATTCTCAACGTTTTTTTGTTGTTTTTCACTCGGCGCGGTGACGTACGATGTTTTTGCGGGCCAAAGTTTACCTGAAGGTCGGCGCTCGCTCACTCGCTCGCCGAACGTCGAGCCGGCAGGCAGTGGCGAGAGTCGCTCCGTGCGTGTTATTACTTTTGCGTTATCGGTTTCCAGGACTCGATTGCGACGAATGCAGGGATAAAACACTATTGATTTGCACACCTTCATTAGTAACAAGTAACGTTCCTTGATTAATTACTAAGTTTCTACAACTTGTAACGAGAAACGAATTGCACGTTGAGGCGACGGCTCTTTATCAACGTATACATATTTCGCGAGACTAACTCGTCTAAAATTTGAATGTAAACCGTGGTACTTCGTCGCGATTACATCTCGTTTACGCGCCGCGCTTTTAATTATCTATCGATTTCGTGTAATCGGTTCCATTTTCGGGAAAAGAGAGAAACTTTTACGACTTGGGCGTTCGCGCTGTAATTCGCTCTGTCGAGGATTAGATTGAATGACAAAGATAGTAAAATATCCGGTGCTCGCGTTGCGTTTTATATCGCCAATTCAAAAGTGTTCCGAATCAAAAATGCAAATTATTAGTTTGAATAATTTGTACGACAGAAAGTCACGCGATATTTGTTAATACTATTTCGTGCGTTTCGCGATATTTCACATCGCGTACGGGAGTGTCCGAAATTTCGCGCGATCGGTGATTCTCGCGAGTGAGTGTTGTGTGAGTGCCACAAGGAAATCTGAGAGGAGGAGGAGGCTAAGGAGGCATCGGGCAACGACGGAGAAATGGTGAGGTAAGTGTCTTACCTTCTTATATTATTTGCTACTTGTACAAAATAAAGCATCTGACTTTTTCGGCATTCTATAATTATTTTAACAAATAATACCCATTTTTAAAATACAAAATATAAAGTCTATTTAATACAATCATTTCAATTTTACACAATTCTATAATAATCATGTACATATTTGTATTTTTGCAGTTTGACATATACCATATAATTGACGATGTACACCTCTGCTGTTGCGAATCGTATCAGTGAGTGTTAAATTACATTTTATTTTAAATTGACGTTGCGCGTACAATTACTTATTTGCGTGTATACAAATTCTTAAAAGTATACATTGCTCGACTACAAACTGTGCGCGCGGAGCGCGCGTTTTGTCATTTCTATTAAAAGTGAGATGAGGAGGAAACAATATACTTATTACAAACGTAATTGTATCAATATTTAAGATAACATTGCTCCAACATTACTAAAGCAATATTGTAAAATAATGTCTCTGCAATATCTATGTACCATTACACTGCAATATGCAATGTTGCAATGTTGCAGCAATGTTGTTGCAAGCTTTTGTGTCGTATGGAATACAATTGTCTTTTCTCAACATGTGAGATTAGAAAATTTGTCCTCTTTTGCCGAAATAAAATTGAGAGAGGAGAGAGAGAGAGAGAGAGAGAGAGAGAGAGAGAGGGAGATAGAGAGAATTCCGTTAATCTCGAATGGCAATATTCGAAATTTAGTAAAGTTTCATGTTATACGACGAGTTATCAACGGAAAGTATACGCGTGCATTGATCGTTGAGCAAAGCAGTTTAATCGACATTCGACAAGTTAGAATGGAATTACTGTATGGTATCTGAAATGCGGGGGAAAATGTTTAACATGTAATTATCCATTTAAAATATATAGAATAGGTCATTATGTATTTATTAATACAATTACTGCGTCAATTAATTCAATCACGTATTTGCGAGTGTGAGGGTCATTTTGTCTTTTCAATGATTATTAATTTAATTATTTCAAGATCGTTTATTCTGCAAACATCACGTAGATACATTCTATTTCTCTTTATGACTCTTCGCTGAGGTAGTTCATATTTTTTAAATAATTTTATTCGACTAGTTCCAGCGGAATACTCGAAAAGAGGAGAGAGGCAGGCTCCGTTGTTATTCGCTATATTCGCCTTGTTGCTAATGTATATTTAATTAACTTTGTTACTTATTTTATGTAATGCTAATACAAGTGATACTAACTTTTTCATATTCACGGAGCGAGTCAGTCTTGTTTATATTACCGTAGGAAAAGAAACGATTTTTAGTTACAAGGTTGATTTGAGAAACATAAGAAGTCTGTTTCTGATAATAAAAACGGCAAGAAAGGCCGAGAACAGACGAGAAAGAAAATAGTTGGTAATATTTGCGAGGATTGTGAACATATTAGATGCACATTCGTAATTAACTTTGCGATTAATCATGCAATTCTGCAATTAGAATTAATGTAGCCTTTGCTATATTAGGAAGAAAAAAGTTTATCTATATTTACGTAATTTATCTTATAAAAAAAACTATTTTTAACCGGCGGCCGTGTACTAGTTAAGCTATCTGATCATTTGAATTACGCCGTGAAAAATTAAGTTTGAATACCAGAGCATGTGTGAGAGAGATGTAATTAACAACAGCTGATTATAAAGCAGCTATTAGATTCTATAACAATAAGTAAAATTAGTTGCTTTGATGAAAATCTGTAATTACACCGGTTACTATAATTTGGCCTTTTATTAACCTACTTCTTTTATATAATTCGTGGCTGTAACGTGTTTTCAGCAAACACTCTTACAAATTGTAATCTCACTCGACAATCATGTTTTTAAACCGCTTCCGAGAGGACACGTTGAAACATTTCCGGTCATCGCCTGGCAATTTTTATAAATTCCACACGTAAAAAACTGTCAAACAGCTCGAGACTACGCGATATGCACTGTTAAACGTGTGCACACGTAAAGTTAGACAATTTTTGGCGACTGTTTGGTACGCAATACCAAAGTGTACTTTATATATTTTTTAAACCTCCATAGATCGTATTAGGCCTTGCATTTGCGCATAAACGCCCTTGATCGACGCGTTAAAATTCAAATGCAGATTTGATATTTTTATTTTCATTGCAAGAAAGTATACGAAGTAACGATTCGTTACTTTGTGAGTAACTGTAACGCGTTACTTTTCAGAATCGGTAACTTGTAACTGTAACTACACTGATAAAAGTCAATGCGAATTTACAAAGGAATTTTACTTACTTCTTGATACATTTGCCTGAATTTTCATGACATTTTACATAAAATTTGCATTTCTTCCTTTGGTTTCATTAAAAATGCAGGAATATTATGAAAAATTAATTGAATCTGATATTTTTTGTCACATAATTTGTAAATTAGCTCCCGGTTCATCCAAAATATTTCATATACGTGCTTAAATTTCACTTCTATATAGTAAATTTACAGTCCGACATGGAATTTTACCCTTTCGTTAGTGATATCGCAGTATTTCAGTAAAGTGGAGTGCGCGCAATAGAGAATTTCATCATCCTAGTACGCTGTGCGCGCCGTAAATTTACTATCTTAAAGGGAATGTTACAATAAATCGTGTATTTTTAACATCGGACAGTAAGCTGAAAAAATATTTAACGGAAACACAATTTGAATGATAGTTTCAACGTTTCGAAGTAAAGTTACAAATCACTTTGTATTTTAACAGCGTAATTCGAAGGTTAAAAATGACCACCGATTTTCACAGTGCAATCAGGTTCCAATTTTTACCAGTGTAGTTACATTTTTAGCGAAAAAACCTGCAAGTGTGCAACTCGGCACAAAGTGACTTTCCCAACCCTGCCGGAATGTAAAGAAACTACATTAGAAACGTTCCCGGGGCATTTTGCGATATTTCGCGCATAAAGATACACATCGAAACGTCACTCTGCTTACAAGAACGTCGGGGGTGAGTCTTTCGGCGAGGGAGAGTCGAATCGAAAAGCGCGCCGCCAAGTGCGCCGCGAAGTGCGCCGCGAGTCAGGGCGCGGAGTAATCCTTTCGAAATTAATCGTTACGTCTACATTCCAAAGCCCAGACGGCGTATTTCCGTCCCCTTTTCGCCCACCCGCGGCATGTGCGCGTACACTCAGGTCGCAAACGGCCAAGTTCGAACGTTACACACCGATCGGTTGCCGACGTACGTAGTCATCGCGAGCCGGCGCGTCTCCGGCGCGTCTAGGCACGCGCGCGCGATCCCGCGCGCCAGTGTCGCACGGTCGCCCGTCGGAGCGTGTCGCGGTGGTGCTCGCGGAACGGATCCACGAATTCGAGGGAGCAAGAGGGAGAGAGAGACACCCCCTGCCGCGAAAATCGACGATCGCTTCCCGCGACTTCCACGGCTCCGTCCAATTGTCTCGCGCGTTCGAATCCTCGCACGCGCGTCGTCGATCGGCGTGAACGGTGAGTCGCGAGATTCCTCCCCCGCGATCGCGCGCGGAACGGCGGTTGCCGAGGACCTAACCTAACCTAGCTCGATTCGCACGGTCGTTAACTCTTCCTGACGGGATTCTTCGCGACGGTTTCTCGCGGTTTCTCCCCCTCGATCCAACGAGCCTCGTCTCCGTCGACATTCTTATCGCGACGGCGGTTGCTTATCAATCGCGGTGCTCGCTCGCGTTGTCGCGCGGCAGCGGGGGGGGGGGGGCTCGTCTCCAGCCGTGCAATTTGTTGCTGCGGCCATTAATTGTTAGCGCGTCCTACACGGTCGGCGGCGTTGGCGCCAGCCTCTCGCGGCGTGGCGCGTGTCGCGCGCGGGGGCGCCGATCAACAAGTAGTTCGTACGCGCCGCGCTCGCCGACGAGACGGTCGCGTCGCGTCGGGGTGAACGGTGCGCGATCGTCGGGAGCTCCGCGCAACGGCTCCTTTCCTCCCGCGCGCCGGGTTCTCCGAGCGAGCAGCGCCCGAACGAGACGGGAAGAGTCTCCCTTCGCCCTTCGCGGGAAACCGAAGGGACCGCGGCCGCTTATCCGGCGTTGATCGAGTTGAAAAAACGTTGGAGCGAAAACGGGCGCGCGCGCGCTCCTAGTTTCTCCCGAGGTGCCTGAAGTCAGTGCCGAGTGAAGTACGCGTGGCGTCGGTTGTCGCGCGGCAGGTCCCCGCAGCGAATCACGGGAGTGTCGGCCGCGTCGAGTGTAACGGCGGACGTTCGGTGGACGCCGACGATGCCGAGGGACCGGTCGCCGATCCCGTCTCGCGGCCGTCGTCGCGCCCGCTCGCCGCGATCGGCGTAACCGGCGCCATCCGCGATCCCTCCCGGTCCGTGCCGCGGGCCGCGCGAGCGCGCGAGTGTAGACGCGAGGATGCGAGGCGCGTCCGGCGCGTCGTCTCGCGGCCGTCCGCGACGTGGGCCGCTTCCCGGTGGTGCGAGTGTCGTCGGCGCGTCCGCGGGAAGGTCATAATCGCGCGGCCGGAGGGCGCGGGCGGGGGTGCCGGCAGCAGCGGGCTTTATAAGGTGGCGGTGACGTCAATGCACATTTGCGCGCGGATCTTCGCGTGGGCATGGGACCTCCTCGTCGGTAGTGCGGCGTACCCGATGCAGCAGGTAAGCGCACATCGTCCCCGTCCGCCAATGTCAAGGTGGCGAGGAGGAGGAGGAGGAGGAGGAGGAGGAGGGGGGGGGGCGCGGGAGCTGCCCTCGCCTCCGAGTGAGAATTATGCGTGGTCTACAATACGTGGAGTAAGCGTGGAGCAAGGAGTAAGGGAGAGCCCTAACTTCTAGCTTTTGGTGTAAGGAAGCTGAAATACGGGCATGATTTTTAAAATAATTGTAACACCGATTGATGGCATTTTGATTCACCGAGAGTAAGCCTAAGAGCTGAAGTAGGAGTAAGAAATAAAATGGATTTATTTCCTTAAGGCCATTCTACAATTGCGTAAACGTAGTTGTAGGGTTGTAGGAGTAGAAGTAGTAGTAAGTGTTGTACATCAAAGTAATATACAATAGAGTGAGATACGTCGTAATTGAAATGAATGATTAGTTAGCTTTTACGTCCTGTATCGTTGTAGTCGTGGAAGATCAAGTTCAGCCATCTTTTACAACAGGCTTTACAATCGGAAATGCTAGTTTAAAACTGTGTTTTACAACACTGTACAACCGCTAACAACCACGTTTACGCAATTGTAGAATAGCCTTTACTCCTACCCCTTAAGCCTATTACACAATGCCAGGCAACAGGCAACAGGAACAGGGAATAGAATTTTTGAAGCGTTGGATTCGTCGGAAATTTTCTTCCAACCAATCCAACGCGTTAGAAATTCTATTCCCTGTTCCTGTTGCCTGGGCATTGTGTGATGGGCTTTACTCCAGCTTACTCCATGTATTGTAGACCAGCCTTTAGCCGCGAGTTTCGTTGATCCCACCGTTGAGACGCCGGAGACGCCGTCACCTTCTCCCCCCACTCCCCCTCCTCCTCCTCCTCGCTGCTTCGCACGATCGCCGGGAAATGGCATAAAAATGTGGACGACATTAACGCACGCGCACGCGCCGCGTCACTCGCGCGTGTTTGTCGGGTGGTTCGTTTTATTTTATTCCGTTTGCCTTAAAATCCATATCGCTGCCGCGAAAAAGTTAAAGGGGATAAGATAGTGTACGTTTTGCGCCCGCTGTGTAAAATTGCATTTGCTCCGAGCGCCCTTTCACGGGGGACGATCCGCGGGAATTTATTATTCGTCGCAGGGAGATCGTGTTGCGCGCCTGCACTTTTACGTTGCGTCGCGCCGTTGAATTCGACGCGACAAAGAGCGCCGCTCCTGCTCGGTACGTCGTTAATTAAACGGCGGGGTTAAAAGAAATCGTAAAATAAGGTTCGGCGAAAGGTGCTTCTTTTTTTAATTTGTGTAAAGTAATATAAATTTTACTACACGCGATAGTTTGAAATTTAACGCCACAGATTCAAGTTTGTTTCCTCCCGCGTTCGTCGCGGCCGCCGAAATATGCGCGAACGTCATCCTCGAGTCCGTTCGGGAACGGACCACGTTCGATTGGATATCGACACTCGTCTCGTTTGGCGCTGCCGCGTAAAATTGTTCCCCCGGAGTCACCCGTCGTTTTTCTCTACCTCCGATACCGTGTCTCGAGGAGCTTACGGCTCCGAGTTAAATTTAATGAATCGTGTCTGTATCGATACCCAGCAGACGCGAGAACGTCAGAAATAGAGCTGTGAGCTGAGAGAGAGAGAGAGACTCAATCGAACATTCAATTTCCACCGTTTGATTGTTTTTCGGATTGTTTCGCACAGCCGATTGGCTCGAAAAGACGAGCGCACACGCCGGCGAGCGCGAACAGAAATTCTCGCCGGCAACGGTTGTTCTCTTTTCCTTGCTCCTTTTTTTCTAGCCTGTTTTTACAACATTTCATATCTGCACGCACGTTCGACATATTAAAATGCAAGCTTCTGTAAAAATATTACAGATGCTCTCTTTCTGTTTTCAGAAGCGAATGAGAAAGAAAGGCAGGAGAGAGAGAGAGAGAGAGAGAGAGAGCCGAGGCGCGTTATTTTTCGACACGCCTTTTGATCTGGGACTTTAATAAAATTTAATAAAACATGTTCTTTTATTAGCATTTAAATAAACGCGAATAATCGTGAAATAAAAGAAATGGAACGTTATCGCGCTGTAGCGTTCGCAACTTTTTCAAACAAATTCACTTCGTCCGCGGACGCCGAAGCCACTGGGGAATTAAGAAAATATTGCAATTGGAAGAATCGAGACTAACTATTTCAATTATCGTTTCCTTAATTGCGAATTATATCGGCGCTTATCGATCGTAAATCCTTTTGATCGGTGTTTAATTAATAATACTTGTGAAAGTTAATCTTGACGCTATGCCTGTCGCCCCGTCCCTCTTGCCTTTCGTACGCGTAAATACGCGGAGCAAACGTCGAGGTAAGTTTAGCGCGAGATAAAGTGAAAATTGTATACGGGCGTGTTCAATAACGAATCTTAATATACGGCGGAGTTTAAGGTCTCTTTGAGCTCTGGCTTTGCGAGTGAAAATCTGATAATGTTCACGATTAATATTACTTTGGAATCTTTTTTTTAAATACTCTCTCTCTCTCTCTGATTATTAGCAGCCTTTTAAATCACGCGAGACTCTCGTGAAATAAACTTTCGTGCCTATGCATGGAAATTGTACAAGTTACATATAATATTTATTGCATCGACTGTGATGTAATGCAGACGTTAGAATGGCTGACAAAATGAAATGAGGTTCACTAGCGTCCTTATTTTTAATGAATCAAGCTTACATTTGTTTTCACAAGCTTTATAGGTTGCAATTTATATCGCAATTTATAATTTTGCACGCACAATCAGTACACTAGACACAAAGCAAAAGCACAATTTTTTCCCACGCGAATATAAGGACATTACGTCTGTGAAACCGAAATCTGGCAGCTGGTTATCAACGTTTTTTGTTCTGATAAACACGCAGTAAAATCGATCTTCTCTTGTTGTAATCTAAAATTAAATGATGTCGCCAATTTGGTTTGGCGTTTATCGAAACGCTGCTGCACAATATCGATAAGGGTATAGCGATTCGATCCGGTCGTTCGCCCGGGAAAACATTTCCGCACCGCACCCCGCCCTCCACGCACGTGCGATCTGTGTGCGCACAGATCCGAAATGGCGTTTCGAGAAGGCGCACGTGAAGTGGCGCCTTACGCCAATTTGTGCGTACAGCGTCGCGCGCGCGCACTTATTTGCACGCGGTGTTCCCCATTAGCTAACAACCTAATTATGAGCCTCCGCCTCGCTCGCCGCCCGCGTTGCTTTGTTTGCCCCTTTCCCGTAAAGTTACCGACGTGTGTATGCGCCGAGACACTAACAATTTTGGCCTCGTTTCCGCGTTGTTAGCGAGACAAGCAAAGGGGAAGCGTATGACTGAAAATGCGCTACTTTCACGCGTCGCATTGGTGCGCGATACTTGTATAAAAAGAAAAAAAAGTAAAAATCGACAGATATTGTATCTCTTTTCCCGTTAAAATTTAATTCGTCCTAAACACAAATTAGCGCAGTTAACGCGTGAAAACTTTTTGTATTAACGATAAATGTATACGGTGGAAGTCCTTTTCCCGCGGCCGAATGGAGTTTTTTAAATGCACGGTTGCTCGTTACGTGTTGCTCGTTGAACGGAATGTCGTTTGAATTGAAAAGCGTAAAGCGATATGATTCGATTATGCAAAATCGATGGTGCGAATGCGACGGCGCCGTGGCTGTTTTTCCAGTGAAATTTCACATCGAGACTTCTTTTCGGATTATCTGTTTCGCACGTTACTCGATATGTTTTGCGTGCAGAAAGCAATAAGGTGTACATTGCAATTTTTCACCGTCAGGTTGTAGAAAGACCCTTGCGCGCAAGTGGACCTGATGACAAAGCTGCGTCGAACGTACGTCAGTGCGGTTTCGATAAATGCGGATAAACGCGCGAGAAACTCGATTGGCGATTATGCAACTCTTTCGGGATATCGCGACCGATTAGATTATAATGCTTCAAACGCGCGGGGCTCTGCGGTTCTCGTGAAGTTTGTTCGCAATTTAACATGCACGTTAATTTCTGTATTAATTCCGCGATTTAGCCATCCATCATATATGAGCGATATTAATTCGCGCTCATGTTTACACGGAAGCGAGCGGACATGTTTACATTTTGTTATATCGATGCACAAGACGCGAAAGTATTCGCAATTGAGCGGGAATATAATGGGGCAACATTATTGTTAATTGACTGAAAACTATTGTATATATTACGGCGTACAATAGTATTATTGTCTAATTAATTAATTAGTTTCATCTGTTAGTTAGTTTCCGTCGATGGCATCGAATGGGGCAATTGAGAGCGCACGGGCATAACATAATTTTCCTTTCTCTAACGGTGAAATTTATTACCATTGAATTATGAGCATACGCTTAATAATTGCAAAATATATCAAAGAATCTCTAATCGCTCGACATCTCGTCAGCTTCGACGACGCAATTGTTTCTCTTCAACGTTTCCGTGCTCCGCTGTTAATTTTTTTCACGAGACCGCTCAATTCGACCACTCGTTCGTTCACACGAACGGGTTCATTTAAACGTTCGGTCCAGAATGCGATACGAGCGAAAAATTCGATAATACACACGCGGGATAATCGGGATGAAACGTCCCGAGGGAAAGTTAAGGTAATCGATCAATCCCTGAAAACCAAGGGAAGAATAATTTGGAAGGAGACGAGCGGCAGTGTTGAACACTGTGTAATCGGATTGCGACGAACCACGTCATAAACTCGGTGGCGTCAGAACTCGGCGTCGTCGCTGTTAGCGCCGCAAATAAATTATAATTACTGCGAAACCGGGTTACATCGCACGCGGCGGAGATAATTTTCCATTGCAGTAAATAGAGGGGAATCATCGCGGGCCTGTCCGGCGTCGCGGAAATTAATTTCCTTAGGTGCTAAATATTGTTAAATTGCTTCTCGGCCGCGGTAGAACAAAGAACGCATTTGACGCAGTCCGTTTCTCTCCCCCCCTTTGTTCGCAATACCCGCCACTTGTATTGTCACGCCGTGTCCCCCTCCCCCGCCCCGTACTTTCCGTTTTAGTTGCTTAGGAAGGATCCACTTTCAAACTTAATGAAGCCTCGGTAACGCCGTGTAACAAAAACCCCTGCATGCATCGACAATGTCAAAATATTTGCCGTGGCGGACGGTAACTTGCACAAAGCGCCGTTTCATTGTGTGTCGCTAAGCCGCCGTCACTTTCCACGCTAAACAATGCGTGCGCACTTTTGATCTCGTACCGAATAATAAGGGCACGTCACGTTTTCTCTCGGCGCGGCTGGATTGCGGGATCCGCGAGTAAAGCCGCCGTTGAATATAACTTGTCAGCGATAAGTCACAAGTTATTGCCGGCAAGTTACGGTTCAAAGCCTTCGGAGCACCTCGACGAAACCCCGGGCGAGAATCGCCGTCATTATACCCACCACTTCCGTGTCTTGTTGTGTCGTTAATTTCCGCCGACCTGATTCGCGTCGACATGATAAATTCACGGTGAAATAGGGATTAACGTTACCCGCTAATTAATCGTCGCAGTAACGCTAGAAGGATTGAGCAATTTTGTCCGTCATTCCCAAGTGTTCCGTAAAGAGGAAAGACCGCTAATCTCGCTTCTCCTGCCTCTATTTTTATTTTTCTACAGACCGCGTTTGTATCGTTTCGTTAACGCGCGTATCACTTTAATCGAGATATTTTATGGTATGACAAGAGCGCATCATGCACGTAGACGCACTGATAATGTCCTTGATGGGCCATTAACATCATTTACCGCTCTATCTTGAAGAACGCATTTGTGTGATGAAAGAGGAAGTTCGTTTCCACGGGTTTCCGTCGAGTTTCCCGATAGATGCGAAAAGTTTGCGCACAGAAGAGTGCGCACAAAAGAGCGCGCGACACGTCTCGTCTGTTCTCGCGTCAAATGCCATTCGAGGGTGTCGCGCGTGTCGCATCCAACGATTAGCGAAGTATTGACGTCGTCGTGTCAATATACTTACGAAATATCTAGAAAAATTGCATGACGACCAATGGCTGGCAAATTCTAATTAAAGAAATTCTTCAGCCAGGGTTTGAACCTGGACCTCCCTACACTCTCTAGGGCTCAGTGGTCGAATTGGTGAGATCCGCCCGCCTAGAGTGTAGGGATTGTCCAGGTTCAAACCCTGGCTAAGGAATTTCTTGAATTAGAATTTGCCAGCCATTGGTCGTCATGCAATTTTTCTACATTGCTCAATCAATTACTGGCGTTAAATAATTCTTTACGATACTTAGGAAAGTCGTATCTAGTCGAGTTCTATAATCTCGTACGCTCTTGCAATGCCGTGTACAATTATATTTGGCGTGTGGCCGATAAATGCACCGTCATCTTACGATTGTTTCTCTCTATGTTGTTTCTCGCGTCGCTTGAAAGATAGTTTTCTTTACGAGGTCTCGAGCTTCCTCTGCAGCGGAAGGCCAAAGGTCGCCTTCAGCCGGAGCCAGGAGGATTTTCCGCGCAATAATCATTCCACGCGTATACAGGGTTCTACGATCAACATACAATGCTTTAATTTATTCTGATGATTAATTAAAATTTATAGAACAATATCGACATTGCGGTGTTTAAACATACCCTCGGCCGTCATAGCTGACCAACGGTTATTGCGTGAAGTTGCACGCTCTGACCCATAACTGCGCTTACATAGTGTCGATACGTTATTAATTTTGACAATTGAGGTCGATCTTTATTGCCTTTATTGCGCAACGATGTAATTAATTAATTTGCAATCGTACGTATCGAGAGAAAAATTATTTATAGACGTATAAATAATTTTGCGCGATCCACAAGACTCGGAAATGGAAAGTACAAATGATTCTTTCAACTGTGCTCGCTGTCTCGAGTGTATTTAATATCGCTCTTTGAACTTTCCGATTTGAATCTATTGTGCCATGCTTAGTGAGTTTTGAATCGTGAGAGCGCGGAGTAAGAAGTCGGTGAAATAAGAATCGCATCGGATCGAATTGTTGAAGTGAAAAGGGGAAATGTTCGATCGATTTGTTTTTATTAATGATACATCACATGCGTTTCGCGGGATTTTATTCGTTTTAAATGCATTGCGCGTATTATACAATACTGAATTTTGATTGTATATTTAGGATGGGACGGTTCCATCGCGTTTTAATTAGCCATTAACTCGATCATATAAGTGATATCGTACCGTACGGTAACAGGATGAAATTATCGATGCCATTATCGAATTTTTCGGTCATTAACGGAACGGCCCGAGCGCGGAGCGGATCAACTTGAGGCCGAGCGGTGTAACGATTAATTAGTAAGTACAATCGCGGTGTCAGTCGCGTATTTTAATATTGGTCAAACGCGCGCGATAAACCCGGTGATTTATATCGGTGATTCGTTAAAAATCTCTCGCCGTTCAAGATCGCGTTAATTTGCTAGAATACTGACTGAGCGCGGCGATGTTACACGCGGTAGTAAGAGATGTATTTCTGGACGGGGGATTTATCTCCCGATAGCACATCAGACCGTGTATTTTCGAAGGGAACTCACCTGATGGATGTTTCGTTTTATCCTCGCAACAAACGCTATCGGCGAAATAAGGAGGGAAGAATTGAAAGATCGAGTGGGAGCTTTCTGTGTAATTTGATCCCTTCTTTCGGGGACGTACTTGTAGGCGCTACATCAAGGAACGCACTTAAAACGAAGTAAATGAGCTTGGAAGCTCGAAGGGATGCTTATGTAATTAAAGATCGACTTTGACGTTACTCACGCTGCTTTTTATAATATTTGCTTGCTTTTATAATATATTTTGTAATAGAAATTGTTTATCATATATGTGCCGCTGCGAAGTGACACTTTATTGTAAAAAAATCCAAACTTTAATTAACAATTGCATTTGCACACTCTCTCGCAGTAGTTTTATAATTCCCGATAGGTTTTAGAAATAGTTCCGTTAATTTGGATAGAAGAAATGACATTTGAATATGAGGTACTAACTTTCCGTGGCACCTCAAGTTGTAAAAAGCTTTTCAACCAGAACATTTTATAGTTCGAGGAGATTTCTGTGGCTTCCGATGAAACTTAATAATAGTTTAATTCGTTAATTATTTTTAAATAACGTTTCAATCTGACCGCTGCCACCTGAAGTACGGCGGCGGTGGCAGTCGGTACACAAAAATGTTTAACGGGCGGAACTATCGTTAAAATATATCGGAATAGTCGGAATTATGTAAAAATTGACTTGTCAAAAATCAATTGGAACTACTGGCACTGCATACAGATTTAAAAAATGAGATGTCATCGATCAAATGGAAAAATTGTTTAAAAATAATTAACGGGCGGGACTGTTGTTGAATTTCTTCAGAAACTATAAAGCTCCTCTAGAATTGAGTTCGTCAAAATTGTTTAAACTTAAAGTTCTTTAAAACTTGAAAAGAATTGATCAGATTCACTAATTAGACTGATGCACTGAATTCTTCGAAAAAGAGGACAAGCATTCTTGCTTATCTATTTTTAAGTATTTAAATCCTGAAAACTACCAAGATAAATGAAGTAAAGTACAATAGGGGATAGTAGTGGCTCAGTGAAACAAAAATTAGTACAATGATTTTATTTGGAAATCTCGCTCCTGCTCGTCAATCGATTGTTGTCTCGGTATACCTACGCAACGTCCCACGAGTTGATACCAGATTCCGTCAGGCGCAGCAGTTCAATTTATCTTTGCCGGTTACGCAGGACGTGCTTCCCTGACGTATGTGTGGGTGCGTGTGTGTCCGTGTGTGTGCATGTGCGTGCGTGCGTGCAAGGATATTAGATCTCAGTTTATCCCCTTGAGACTTGCCAGCGGTTCTAGATATACCGAATGACGGTATGTTGGCTGTTATTCTCGTTTACAGGGTGATATTGTTGATTCCCGAGAATTCCCATCGAAATAAGGTATTCAATTTCTTTCGTCGTCGAATGAAAATTTAAAGGCTCGTATTTTCCCTTTAGAAGTAATCTTGGTCACATACGTGATTCGGTGTTTTAATATTTCAACGTTTAGATTTATATTTATACTTCGTTAACGACGACGGTTATACGCGCTCAATTTTCCGACGCATAACTCACGACTTTGCATCGTTTGAAGATTGCGATTTAAATTAATTCCCGCGCAGCTATATTTAAGTAGTATCGAATATCTAATTCTTTACAAATTTTCCCTTCTCGTTTTTTTTTCTAACCAGCCAGCGAACATTCTGAATAATCTTCTCTGTTTAGGAACGGCGAGTGCCATGCATTTTACATAATACGTTCTTTGTAAATCTTTTTACAACTTGAGAAACTTATATCTTTAGATAAGAGGTAGGGCATATTAGGAGAGTGACTCTCGCGGGAGAAGGGAAGGAAATTTTATAACGGGGGATCGATCTTTTACTGTCCAACCGGGAAATAATCGGTGATTACGTATGCATAGGTTGCGTTACTAGTTTATCGATTTTTAGACAACACCGAGCACGTGTCCTCCTGAATAAGCGACGCTTCTCTGTACATGCTTCACGAACACCTGTAGATCTCGCGCGTTGCGAACCGTGTCGTCGCTTATGCGCACACAATTGTATTGTTTTTATTATACGTGCAGAGACTAATCCTCTGTTTTTGTGCATGTGCCGTGATTCTCGTTCGAGCGGACGTAATCTCGCGTAACATTACTTTGTCCAACTTCGCTCGTTACATCAACGCGGAATCTTGGTTCACCTTTACAAAGTACGCTCGTGAAAATTGGTAAATATTTTTCAGATCCGCATGCGTAATGCATCTTCCCCTCACTGCAGGTCTATTTATCATTTTGCTGGCAAGGTATTGCAACAAAACGCTTTTTGCCGCGATACATTATCTCCCTACGAAACGTGTCTGCTATCTGTCTTGAAAGTTTCGTGTCTACAACATTTTCGTAGAGACATCCATTAGTTGATAAGCCACCACGAACTTTTCCGAACAGTGTCGCGATACTTGATGCGAGGGAGAATTTACACAAAGACAGCTTTTTCTTAGACGTAGCGAGTGCGAATTTTCAATTTTCAAACAATTTTCAAACGCGCGACACCTCGAACGTTGCGACAGGTAGTTTTTGACGCTCGACTGAATTATGCGACACCCAGTAGCTTTGGTCGGAGAGCTATGGCTTCACATTTTCCCCTCGTTAATTTCTTTCCATCGAGGCTCATTTCGCTTGGAATCCCTTTAAAGCGCAGTCAAGAGGGTAGAAACGCCTTTTGCCATTCTGCCGACTAATTTTCGCACGATAAGTGACGAATCTCATTCTCGTCACGACGCTGACGAGGTAAGGTACTGCTGAAATTAAATTCGGTTGTGGATGGTGTTACATTATGGAAGTCAACACTTTTAAGTGTTCGAATGTCGCAACGATTCGACTTTGGAAAACAAATCGCTTGTTGAGTAAATGAAATTTACGCGCAGAAAAATTACGAAAAATCTCAAGCATATTAGATACGTGCTTATTGTATAACTATTATTTTATTCGTAATTAGTTTACATCGAGGGGAAACCCACTGAGGGCATTGCGGCGTACAGATTTGCATTACTGGGCATTACCAGGCGTTACTAGACATTTTTGGGGCATTATAAAGATGAATTAAGATAAGACAAGATAACTGGGATAAAGTGAGATAATAAGATTAAGTAATGCCCATCGGGCATTAGTGTACAAGATTTTGGTTAGCGGTTTCCCCCTCGGTTTACATGTGCCGTGTTCGATTTGTATCCTTGTATTTCCCTTTCTTGTCCACGTCTGTTTTTGTTTTACACTTTACGTCACAGATTATCGCGATATCCGTACCGATCACGGAAAGCGGTTAGAGATAATCGGTTCGGCCGGTGGACTGAATAAACGCTAAGACCAGGGAGACGGTTATCCCGTTATTGCGATTCGTCTTGAAAGAAAATACAGCTAAGAGGGAAACCCTTCGATCGATATGCAATTACGACTTGTGGTCCACGGGGCAATAGAGCAGCTTTGCATCACGGATAAATATTTGCTGTGGTAAATAAACGAGTAACGTCTGCTCGGCGCGTTTATTTGATTCGGGAGGGAAAGTATGCGAATTAAACACGAAAAGGAGGAATATATATCTAAATATATACTTTTCGCACAATACAAAGATTATTGTTTCAGATAATATATCGTTACAAATCATCTTGCAATTAATAACGCGATGATATATTGACTCGTTTGGAAGAGCTGATCTTTGTTTTTTAAATATTTTATCGTTTTAATATATCGAAAATCGTTAAAAATGGTATCGTGAAAATTTTATCAGCAAATATGTTCATTTGATTTGAAGCTAACAGAATAACAGAGTTCCACAGAAATAGCATAAAAGTTTATTAAGGAATTAATTTTACATCGAGACAAATTTTAGTCACCGTCAGTCGGTGTTGTTTTTTTGCGAATGTGATGTCAATATCTTGAAAATGATTGGAAACCAGGTAGGCAACAAGGTTTTACGAAAGAGTCTTAAAGGATAACGAATCCGAATTAATTTGATAACGAGCTTCGTAAAACTTGAAATTTTCCAAAATTTATTTTATGACGTGCCGATGTGATCGGTGAACGTAGTGAGGTTATCCATTGATTTACCTGGTAGTTAGCATTTGAAAGAATGGCGTTTGTCAAAGATCGTGTTCCCTGGTCATCAATGGCGGTTATTGATGTGCCAATCGATATCCGTGTCCTTGTACCTGTTTCCATTAAACGGAAAGTTCAAAGCGGTGCAAGCCGATGGCGATATCAATGCTAACATATGCAAGAAACTGCGGTGACACGAAAATTACATTGTTGCAATAAATCCCAACGGAGATGGAATTTTATACGAGTACGTCACTGTTTCAAGTGCGCTCGATTGTGGACATAATTTCTCTTTACTTGTGACATTCAAAGCATAGTTTCGGCGTAACATTGTTACCGCAATCGTTGGTCACGCTCTGAGATTTGTATATTAAAAACATGTTGTATAACCGTAGTCGGTAGCTTCGTTTTCTAGAAATAGCTCGTGAAATTTAGACCCTTCGTTTAATAAATGCAAAGTCCGTCTATATTAAAAAAGTAAAACGTAAAACATAGCCATCGGCTAGATATTGAATGAAATTTCATTATAACGAAAATGTTATATCGGTATTCGTTGCAGTGGAATTTCATTGTGTATTCAATAAGAGCTTTACGGATTTTAATGCTATTTGGAACGTTGAACGAATGTTGAGCTTGCATTGCATTCTGCGTCACTTTGGAGAAACCGAGAGAAATGCAAAAATCTCGTTAACGAGAGACCATTTCATATCTTTATAATTTCACTTATTGATTCCATCTAATGCAAACGCGGTAACTCTGTCGTTGTTAGTCGAAAATGCGGCTGCGATAACGAAGTCATGATTTCCGCGACATGTTTGTCAATTAGACAATTTGCTCGGTATTCGTCCACCAGTTTGGTATGCAATAACTATTCTCCCAATTATTCCTATGCGCATTGATTTGATTAACATGCATAGGCGTGACAATCTCGTATAACAAGTCTATATGCTTGTAACGTCAATCACGACCTGATGTTAACTTTCTCGCCGATGTTTACGACGGTGTGAAATAGACACTGGTAATAAATACTAGTTTTATATTTCTGGTTTATAAAGTATCGCTTTACATAATTTGACATTCAATTTTAGTAATTGACATATGTATATAATTTCTTACGCTTGTTAAATTTTAATAAAATCTTGACATTTTCCAAGTATATTCCACTTTTTTTCTGAAATAAAGCAAGTGTGAGCATTATTCTGGAAAAGAGAAATCTCACGATTCATTAATTCTCTCAGGAAGACTCAAATCTAAAAATGGCAATAATGAATCGTGAAATGTCTCTTTTCCAGAATAATGCTTACCGCTATTTTATTTTAGAAAGAAAAATGGAATATACTTAGAAAATGTCAAGATTTTATTAAAATTCAACAAGCGTAAGAAATTGTATATGCATATCCATAACTGAAATTTTAATTCTAATAGATCCCAAATGCAAATGCTTTCAGTTAATATTTAATCAATTACATTAATGAATGCTTTGCCGAGGGGGAAACCGCTGACGAAAATTTTGTACACGAATGTCCACTAATGCCCAGTGGGCATTACTTTATCTTGTTATCTTCTTTTAACTTATTTATCTTGCTTATTTATCTTATTGTTCAAACTAAAACGCCGCAGCGTGCACACGTGTTTTCTCAAAATTTTATAAAAATGACAATTTACTGCGCTGACAAAGACTTATACATCTGCTACATCATATACTCTATGAACATTTATACATAAGCTGTGACATGTTGGTTTGCAGTTTGATTGCTTGATAAGGACCGGATTCTTGGTCGAAACGTCGCAACTAATGTAACACTCTATCAATTATATTGCCAGTTGGATCAACTAAAGTCTTAATCGTATTTATTCATCACTGGTGACTTGAAATATACCCCTCTACTGCTTATTTATCTTGTTTTATCTTATTTTATCTTTATAATGCTCCAGCAAGACCTAATGTCCAAAAAGTGCCCTAGTAATGCCGCAAATCTGTACACCACAATGCCCTCAGAGGTTTCCCCCTCGGCTATATAGCTTTCTAATCCGGCGATACAAACATTTCCAGGCTACGGTTGAAATTTTGCTTCGTTAAACGGGCAGAAATTCCGGAAAAGTATATTATTAATTTAGAGGCTCGTACATCTGCCTACCATACAGATGACGTTATATAGAGCATGGTCAGCAGGCATTACGCACTTGGTCGAGGACAGATACAGTCTTGGCCGCACGGCACGATAATACATATGTATCTGTAATTTGATTAAGCGTTTCGATTTTGTTACAAACGTTTGCCTTTGTGTCTGTTAATTACATTTACAGTACCGTAGACGCATCCGATGTCTGTTCGCGACGCCGTTTGTAATTCAGTTTGTAATAATAGACAATGTAACGGTACTTCGATGCGACCCACGCATGAACCATGAAATTTCTGAACGAATTTCGGTTAGTTATAACCAAATTTGCGGCCCAGCGACATAAAATTTTTGTTTGACGTTTATTTGCATATTTTGAAATATAATTCTGTCGTAAGCGACAGACTTAAATGATATATAAATGAAGATAAGTTAAGTGTTTATTTTACGGTGTCTCGGCGAACAAGAGAATGTTGGTTGATTAAATTATCGAAACAATAACGTTAACTTTTAATTACGTAAATGTAATTGGAAGTGAAAAAAGTTGTTAGCTATTGTTTATAACGAAGTGATAAAATTGTGTCTCCTTGTAAATTCAAACGCGGTTTTACTTTCACGGAGTTTGAATTTGTATGTTTTAGTTAATTTTTATATATCCATTAAATATTAAAAAATTAGATGAAACGATTAGCCACGATTGAAATTTGCTGTAAAAAGAATGTTGTGTCCAATACTTTTTTAAATGCACGTATTCTTTTGTTCCTATTGACAGTCTGTGGGAATAGAAGTGCGGGTGACCAACGAGATTCCCGTTGTCTCGACGGAATCAAACGCCGCGCGAGATGCAGCACCGCCTTGGACTACCACATCGGCTCCCAGCCAAACCTCCCCGCCAACCCCCACAAATCCACACTCGCAATACTTATCGCCGCACGTCTTCCACGGACGGAACTCACTTTGTTCCGCGAACGGTAAGATTTTTTTAAATATAACTTTGTATGAATCACGCGAGAGAAAGAGGAACAAAAACTACGTTTTTTCCCCTTTATCCTTTTCAATCCCTTTTTGTTACTTCGATATAATAATCGATTGATTGGGAAAAAAGATATGAAAGATAAGCCGCGCTCACTGTTAGAGATATAAATATTCACATTTCCAACAGTTTCGAAAATTTGTGATAAGATTGAAAACCGTTTCGCTGGAAGGTGACGCGACTTTGTATAAACCTTTCGGTGTTTGGCGTTTTATTTATTTAAGTATTAAATTAATTGAATATTAAAGCTAAAATAAGGTATATTTGTATTTGGAAAAGAATGCACAATAGAATGCGGACCGAAACTTTTAGCTTATTGTTAGTATTGGTAAAACTGTGGAAAGCATGAGTTGTCCGTTGAAATTGAATTGCATAATAGGCTTAACGCAATCGGCTGCCCGACAACCGCGTTCGGTTTTTACGGGGGAAAACGAATCGTGTTATGTATTGTCTACACGCGGTGAGATCGAATTTATCATCATCACCATTCAATCCCATGCGGTGGTAATCCCTTTAAATCGATGTTTTCTCCGCAAACACCTGCCTTCCAGGCGGCACAATGTTGCCTCTCCCGCTCCCCCGGGAGGAGGCGGATTACGTGTGCAGCGTCGGAGCATGACCTCGCTTTCGGAGATTTCTCCTCTGTGACCGCGTTCGATTATTTCAGATTACACGCGAAGGAGACGACCCATGACATTGCGCATCGGTCCTCGCCTGAGTCTTCCGAGCAAGAGCACATCCGCGCCGACCACAACTACCGACGGGGAGTGGCGTGCACTTAGGTAAGTCTAATAGAGTCTACCTCGCTGTTTCCTGCAATTTCCGTTTCCGTAACAGCGTATTTCGGTCGCGATAAACCGCACCGTCGCCGCGTCGCACCGGATCGCGCGCATGGCAAGTAACGGTGGCTCGTTGCGAAAGCGCGCTCGCGTCCCTTTAAATCGGGCAGACGTTTACAATAAATTATAATTACAGCTCATCTTTCTGCGCTAAACTTGCGCATTTATATTATGCTCGCAAGTTACTGACGTTAGTTCCGAAACGAAATCCGTCGCAGTTATGCAACGAGAATTTGTCGGTACTTGTTTAGCGACAGAATCCAGTGCCATTAATTAAAACTAACGGCGTCGTTACGAACGCGTTTTTTTTACGGTGTTTCGTTTTTTTTTCGGTTTCCTCTCCTAATGGGTCGCCGCGTGAGTAATTAACTGGTCTTGCTGCAGATTCATGTGGGTCCGCCGGAAAGCAGATCCATCTGTATTCTGTATGTTATTATCATGGTAATTCGGTTGTGTATGTCGTCGTTAACATAAATTTGCATGCTTATGAAGCTGATCTTGACTTTGTCGCACGGCCCATATACGAGATGCGAATGCGCGCTGATCCACTGAAGATTCAACTATACGGGCCGGGAGTAATTATGATTAAAATAACCCCGTAATTAACAAGTCGGCGCTGTGCAGCAGGAAAAAATGATTTAAATACACCTCGTGTCGCGCTCGAGAAAGGTGACACACGTATTAGCGCCCTTTGCGATTATTCTTATCATATCTTGCTTATCATTTCAGCGGTGCGTTCTATTTTAGCGGGTTAAAAATTGGCGGCGTAAAATCTCAACTTGTATACGTTACACGTAAAATAACGAGAAACAATTTCACCAAGGGTATGTCTTAAGTAGATTTTAATTGACTCTTGCGCCACTCCAATTACGTATGCCAGCATATTATCGTGAAATATTCCTGGATTGCGTACTGTCTCGCAACTTGAAGCACGCGATACTGCGTTATCAGATTCCTAACCCTTTCGTCTTATCAACGTCGGAACGCGAGAGGCTTGCGCGGATCTTCTGTATCTTCTTGCGAGATTTTTAGCTATTCGTCGCTCCTGTTATTTTGCTGGTCGGTAACTCAGTACATGTTTTTCGCGAGTAGCGAAAAACTTTTCGTCGCGGCGGGTGTACCTAGAGTCTGACCGATGGTTTCATCTCCTGCAGCCGTTGGGATAGTTACCGACCGTAAGGTTCACACAGCCTTTCATCGATCCGCGCAAACCGATGTCCCTTGTACCAAACGAGCAGTGCTTGCGCCAGTTTTCATTTGTTGATATTCAACGTGGTTCTCGTATAAGTTGCTCCGCCGGATAATTAGTTTAAACGTTCGAATTTGGAACGCGCTTGTGTACGTTCAGTCCTGTTAGGCAGGAGACATCGAATCTATACCTCGATCATTAGCAGTCACGACAGTAATAAACTTTCACGTTAGAATCGCAAAAGTGACCATCCGCCAGTCATAAAAGAAAAGCGATGACGAGAAAAACGGTAAAGACCAAGCAGGGAGCATAAATGATAAACGTTCCGATTTTGACGACATTTTCCACCTCCAGGTGACATAATACCTTAAGCACAAAAGATCAGATTCTACGTTAGCAAGGTAGCAATTTAATCTCCCGTATTATATAGCGCATAACAGCTTATCACGTCGGATAGGTAGTTTCATCGTGTCTTCCCGTAACATCGTACTTCCTTTAATACAGCGCAGCTGAGGAGATTACTAGGATGACCCAAGTAAATAGACACCTCATCGATCGAACAAATGTCTTTATTTTTTTGAATAAGAAGCAAATGAAGCGCGAAACATATCGCCGATCATTTCTTTCCACCTAAAGTCTACTTACGTTGTTGTAATATATTTGCAGACGAAATGAAGGATGTGAATGACGAGTCTGTTATAAATGTTGCACTGAAATATTTTTCAACAACAAACTCGACAACAATGGCATCGTTATTTTAGAATTAACTAATAGAGTTATTAATATTCTTATTTAAATCTCCATTCAATCGCCTGTCTGAACGGAACATAATTTCAACTAAAGTTTCTCCTCGGCAAATTCTGTAAAAGTATATTACATGTTTTTGCATCGAACGATTTGAATGTAACGCGACGCCAAGATTTCTTTCCACTCTCGCTCGTTTCTGCCGCGAGTAGAAATTAATCCTTATGAAAGGGGATAAAATGATAAAGAAATAACGACTATTCATTATACCATTCATTATGTATTGGAAAATGTAACTACGTCTCACCCGAAGTAGTGGCTCCCGCTGTCAGGTGCGCCGGTATCACTTGGAATTTACCTTTACCCCGCGGCGTAGCGATATTGCCTGGGGTGGTGTAACAAAGAGTTCATCACGGGGAAACTTTTCTGACAAATGACGTCATGGCTATTTTTTGATATGCGCGACCTCGTGAAGGTCCGTTACCTTTCCGATCCGAAATAAATATTGGTCCGGGCAGCGCGCGCGGGGTAGCTGCCTGGTAACCTGGTGCACCTGGGCAGGCAGAAACCCTTAGAGCTTGCGGTTAGATCGCACAGTATCAAGATGTCGCAATCGTCGAGGAGTCGATGACACGACCCTGCCACTCCTCGTGGCAACCGGTGGGCAGCCTCACGTTTTGTTGTGACCGCGACGGCCTTGCGGACGGTCGCGCGCGCGTTTCGCTCCGGCTTCTTCGTGGTCTTCCGCGTCGGGAGTAGGCGACGCACGCGCCCGCCGGCGACGCACGCCGTCGCGTCGCGTCGCGCGTGCTTCTACGCCGGAAAGCTGATAGTCGCGCGATAAACGTTGCCGCGGCGCGCCGAACACACGGGAGCTTTCGGTGCTTGAGCGAGCGGAGTCACGCGGAGGCGTTCGCTGCCGGAATTTCGTCCGGAGTGTCACGCCCGCGCGCGCCCGCCGAAAAGCGCACGTTCGCGCTCACCCGGTCGCCGAGCCGAGCCGGTCGCCGTTAATTCGAGTGGTGTGACGTGAAACAGGCGAGACGTGGACGCAACGTGCCGCGACAGTTTGCGCCCACGATGGAAAGGGAGTAGTAAATATTACGACACGCGTGACGCGCGCAGGCACGAACGTTTTTTGACATTTCGGTTTTGGCCCTCGGTTCTCGGCGAGGGCGCGATCCGTTCAGTGTTGGAGAGTGATTGACATATAATTTTATGGGATCAATTATACAGCCCGTGGGGACGTTGATTCTTTTCGCGGCGTCTCGCACGACGCGGCGTTCTCGATCTCCCGATGTGAACACTTATTGATCAGGATTTCGGAAAAGACAGACGATCGAAGTCGCGCTTTTTTGACCAAGTTTTATCATACTTACTTGACGTGCCTAGACGTATAAGGGATCATATGTGAACATTCTAGTACGCCTTATGTATACCTCGATAACTTTTTCCTACATCTGAAACTTTTCCATTTTCAAACTTTCTTACTACAAGCGATCCTCAGAGCATGAAACTCCGTACTCTTGCTTCTGTGTTTCAAGTTTGTACATCCTGAATTTCATTCCCGTAAGATTCCGTTTAACATAGAATTGTGGCTTGTATCGCGTTTCTCGTAGCACTGAGTGCGGCTGTTAAATTGCAATTTGATTTGTCTATTATGAAAAATGGGCGTATTCAAAGCCGCGGTAAAGTAAGGATTAGATATGTATATTTAACGCGCGCCAAACGTGCTGTGGAGTTTAATAAATCAATTTAATGCATCCCGAGCGAACGTTACTTTGAGGTAATTTTACGGTAATCGGAAATGATTTTCTTCTTATCTTCTATTCTAACATCGCGAGATTGTTGCCCCTTTTCTGCATCGGAGATAAATCCTGGAGAAAAATTCGACGGGAAAGCACATGGGAAATCTTGAGAATTGGTGTTCGTTGACCCGGACGATGGTTCAGATGAAGACGATCGTCCTGATCGAGAGTACCGAGCGAAACTAACCTGATTTGCGCGCCAAGTTGAGATAAACATCCAAGATTCTCGCGCGCCAAATTTTTTCTTTCCCCCGGAGCTTATTAAATTACGCTGTTGTGCCCGAGGTAATTTCGTCAGTGAATCAACTGGGGAGTTGCTGTCCGTTATTTCTTAGAGAAATATTTGCACTTGGTATACACGTAATAATTTGGGCGCGCGACACCGCGAGAGGAGGACAGTTATTGTCGTAGACGATTGGGTGAAATAAATAGAAGTGTGACGCGCTAAAAGAGGTCTCATTGGCCCATTTCTCAGAAATACCGAGAACCGATTGTGGAATATTGTAAAAGACAGCGTTGCCATTGTAGAATCGATGCGGTAAGCACATTACTTTCGCCATAAACTGAACCGATCGTAAACGTATTATGCGATGCGATCTCGCCGCGCGAGGAGGATATGACTTCCGGACATTGAAGTGCGAAGCTCGATTGCTTCCTTCGCGAAAGTACAATACGTCACGCAGTGCGTAGAGAGCGAATCGAGTATCTGGAATAAAGAGGGATCCAATTTGCGTAATTGCGCAATCCCTAGAAATGGATTCCCGCTTAAATGCGGAGTAGAAGTGCATTGTATGCATTGTAAGTAAAGTGGACAAAGCGCCTAGTTGGGTTTTGGTACGATTTCCGGCTCGGCGCAACGATTGAATTTCTTCGAGCGTGAATCATCGTTGCTTTGGGCAATCGTAACGGCGATTCTCGGCTATTACCATTATTTTACAAGTACACCGTTTACGATACAACAACTTTCTGCGTATCGCAGCTCTTCCAATTTTTGTTTTCGTAGACAAGGAGAGAGAAAAAGAGACACGAGTTTCACCAGTGATTTGACGCGAAGGATAGAAAACCGTGATTGCTTGCATGATAAGTTCTCTAATCGAGACCTAACTGTCTCGAGACATGAAACATACAAATTAACACGGTCTTTGAAAGAAATTCCTGTCTCTATTATTTCTGACACTTTATTAATGGGGGTCATATCTTTCGTCGACGGTCGTTACAGCTTTTTCATGTTAGAAACGGGCAACAAAATTGGTCTCGGCATATTTCAGAAGCCCGAAATATTAGAATGGAACGCTTCACCATTTATCAAACTTTTATTCCTCGAGTAAGTTTTTTTTTTTTGGGCATATCTGCGTGTTGTCTTGATGCTCAGATAATATTGCTGTCTCTCATCCGTTTCCTCTCTTCTTTCTAAATCTCTTTCGAAAAGAAATATTGGTTTTATCAGCACAAATTAACATATATACTAGATAAAGTTTCATAATAATTAAAAAGTTGAATTTCAAAAAGTTAGCCGTCAACGAAGGATGTCGCATTGTGGAGCTCGGACTTTGTCTAACAGCTTTAGGTGATTTTAAACACGGCGGTCACGTCGAGAGAGAATATATTTCGAAAGGTCACTCAGTGGTTCTGGTACACTTGGCGTAAAATTGCCTTTAAGGAATCGACCACGGGACAATTATACATTTTACTCAAGTAATTTAATACTTCGTTACTAATACCGTGCAATGTCGGAGAGAGTTCTGCGTGTAATAAGCTCTTTAAAATCAGGTCGCTGTGCCTTTGAACGTTCAAAGCGGAAAAGCTTTTCTGAAATAAGCATGATTGAGCGAATGACAGCATAGAGAAATCGGACCAAAAAAAAGAGCATCGAAAATCTTCTCTGCGCATTTCTATTTTTAAGGGGGGCGCCGAAAAAAAAGTTTTTGACAGTCCCTGTTACAATTTGTGAAATTTTCTATAGGGGCGCGTAAATATTCGAAAGTACTCCGTTTCGTTTAACGGCTCGCGCCTCTGGGAGGAAATTGTTCTCGGTATAATTGTCTGTTTCGCAAAATGTCTCAAGATTCGCGGGCACACATTGCATTGTCTGCTTATAGATTTATGCGCGTTAGTGATATTATTTTTATTCTTCCGCGAATTCTTCTCAACGACGGCAGTGGCAGCTATCTGCATCTCTTGTCGCGCTGTAGCTCGGGACAAACGGCGAAGAAGTTTCTTTGAACAAAAGTTTCGCGTTTCTTTCTGCTTTGCCTGCGCAGGAGAGTCACGGCTCTCCTTTTTTTTCCTACTTATTTTCCTTCTACCGTTCTCCATGGTAATGGAACAAGGACTCTGTTTTATAGCCGCACGCAGTTTCGTCGCGGCCGCGACGGCGTCATAACCTGCGAGCTGAAACGTAATGAATTACGCTTGTGATAGCCTCGCGCCGCAATGCGCATTTGAAATTCTCGCATTTTCCGCCTTTATTAACAATTACTTTGCACGCAGCAGCCGTGTTGTGACGTATGCATCGCGGAATATTGGCGCGATTGTCGAATGCATCGTCGCGAGAATGCGAGAATCGATTTTGTTTCGTCGGCAAATTAAAATTCGATCCGCTTTGAAACACACGGCGTGTGTCAGCCCTTGTTAAATTTATTCTATTCGTAATTAATGAAGCTTATAATTGGCACGCTGGCTAGTTGGACAGATTTACAATGAGAATTATTTAATTTGCATTATTAACGCTGGGGCAAGTGTACGGTGCGCGCAATGAAGCGCGGCGGCGAATGAATATTTTCAAATTCTTACGTGGCTGAAAATGCTTCTTATCGTCTTCTAAATATACGATTTAATGCACTATCGTGTCGTGTATATCCAGGTCACCGATTCGATCTGTAAAATCGATTGCGATTCAAACACCCTCTCGTCATATCATATCTTCTTTCCTCCATCCATCTTTTTACGTAAAAAGCGTTTCCCGACCAGCCTCATTGTTGCTCGTGAAAAATACACGATGGTCAACAAAACCAGCTGACCATTTTCGCGCGAAGAACGACGTGCAATTCTCGGTTTCCGTCGGCTTTCCCGAATCCGCGAAAGATCCATTTATAAGTTTCAAGCAGAATACCATTGGAATCCGATCACAGAAGTGTTCTAATTGGCGCAACTTTTCTCAAGAAAGAGAGTTGCCTGTGGCAAACAAACTCGCAGTTGTTTGAATTCCGGCGAGCTTTAAGGCTCGAAAAGTTCCAAGTAAAATTCAAAGTTTCAGTTAATTATTCTGTGAAAAAAAAATGCGACGGATATTTGTGTAACGTGATTTGTTAATTGTGGCGGCTCCGTGGCGCTTTATGTAAAAAGACTTGCGCGCTATTATTCTAACGTGGTTTAATTTAAATTAAATTTGTAACAATGCCGAATTTTGTGATAATAGCGCCGCGAGAAATTCAGTATATTAAAATATAGAGAAGTACTATTACCGAAATGAAGCAGTTGAGTATATAACTCACGTTGAATTGTATTGAAATTATATTGCGTTATCTATAAATTAACACGGATATCTAGTAGAGATTCTAATCTTATAATGAGAATTTTATTCTCTAGATGTGACGCAGTTTTGTATACAAAAGCATATTTTATATAATGGAGAATGAGAACAGTTTTCATAGAGATATTTATGATTGTCGGCACATTTTGGTTGAGATAGCAATGATTACTCAATAATTGGAAAACAGAATCCCTTTTGTTCTTTCCGATAAATTTAGAATTTTAATGGTGCATTTTATAATTGCGCGTTTCCTTCGCAGATTGCTTTGTTCCTTAGCACGCTTTGTTTCTGATCCGCTCCTCTTAGCTCGCAAGGCAAATATCGACCTTCCACGTCGCTTCAGTTTCGGTCGCGATAACGCGGGCACGTTCACCCGTCGCGAGATAAACGCAGCATGCATTATTTCGCTAGAGTTAAAGATAATTCGCTGGGTTTTCTTCGTTATTCTTGTTTGTTTTTTTGCATAGTGAATCACGCGCCGTCACTCGTGGATTACGCGTGGAAAATAACGTCAGCGCATTGCGTGATGGCGTACCGTTGGTTAAACTCTCGTGGCGCTGATTACGTTATTCTAAAAAGGGAAAAGTACGGCTCTGCGATACTATTTCGATATGTACGTTCTATCACGCGGTTTGAATCTCCGAAACTATTTACGACGGATTGACGTAAATCGTCCCTTTTTACAGTGCTCCTCGCGAACGTTAGAGACGTATGCCGAAGTATATGGCAACACAAATACGACCGAGATCTTGCGTATACAACTCTTTGCAGACAATTCAGTAGAACGACTGTTCGACTTGAAGCACTTCCTTCGAGAAGTGACGGAGCACATTTCATTTTGTGCGTTTGACATTGCATCAACAAGTAATTTCATACCGTTGTATTGTTTTCTCTATATTCCTGCCGTATTTATGCAATAAGCTTACGCAGATAACTGTCATTGCTTTAGCCTGGAGAAACTAAAATTGAGCTAACGACAAGATTAAATATTGACCATCTACTAGAAACAGTCTGAGCGTTACTTTATTGGGCGCTTCTCTCGCGTGTAGTGCCGTTTAATTTAGTCGCAAGGGTCAAGATCTAAGTTGAGAATCCATTATGTCCTAATGAGATTGCTCCGCTGCCCGATATTGCTCCCAACAATTTGTTGCCCAAGTATACGGTTTGCTGGCGCTTCCCAAAGTATTAAGAGATGAAATAGTGCGAACGGTCATGAGAGGCTAAAAGCGCCCGGAGTCAAAACGGAAAAGTTGCGCGGTGAGTTAGGGTATGCGACAACGTGAAAACGTTGCGTGACTGTTATTACGTAGCATTATTGCAAAGCGTGGAAATATGTGGCGCTATCCCAGGATTTGCGCAAGGTTGACATGCGATTGTTGAAGCCTTGGAATGATATCTTTGTTTTTCCTCACTTTTACGATTTCGTTGGCCGTCGAACGCGTGCAGCATTCATCCCGACGTGGACGAAGAAAAATTTGACCGATAACAGTGCGCGCGAATTAAAGTTTCTTTCGACGTACGTATTCCCGTAAATATCTTGTAATCAGAGGGAAATTATACGCGGAACAATTGGTACAATATCGAAGGAATAAAATATAAACCGTGCACAATTCATTGTGCGATTTATCAAAAGATTTTGACACATATTTATAGAGGCTGCATTGAAACAATAGTTGTTAATGCTGCGCGAATTTTCGGCCGTACTTTTTTGTTCGCCCGAATGTTTCACAGCGTATAGGAAGGAAAAGCTTTGCAGCTTGATATATCGATTAATCCGAGCAGTAGCATTAAATTTCTTTTTAAAGAAAACAAAAAAGTTAATCGCAGAGAAATATTAATAAAGGTGACATGTTTATCTGCGACATTTTGCATTATTATCCTTTAGATTTCGAATAACTTGGTTAATTGTGAAACCTTTTAAAGAATGATTATTTTAAAATATCACGAGTTAGCATCGATATTGAGCAAGTTAGCGCATTTCCGCCGATACAAGCTGGAAAGAAAGTTTTTCATCGATAAAGAGTTTTCATCATCGGATAGTTGAGCGAAACAATTTGATTTCTTTTCCCGAGAACGATTGTACACGTTAATTGCTTCCTGTTCTGCGTGAATCGGTAATTGTTCCTTTTTTTAGTTACGTTGCACGCGTACGATTGCCACGGGGTCGAAGACGGTTTTGCGTGTCCCATTTAAATCCCGTTTCTTTTGTGTGAAATATTCCTCACATTCTCGCTTATGGAAACGGCACACCTTGTCTGTATTTTGAATTTCTAGTCACGGGACGGTATGAATTTTGCAAAGACCGAATCCTCGAAATGCGCGTACGTTTACCATGAAGAAATAGATTTGCAATTCCGTCGCGTAAAAGCAGAGTCTGGACAAAAATAGAAGTCTACAATTTTATTTTATATAATGCTTGATTTAACATTACAATCTGTTCATTGTTACCTTTTGACCACAAGATTTATTTAGATCTCAAAAGATGTAGGTTTGCTCTATTGCAAAGGAAATAAAAATATCTAAGGGAAGATAGATTTCTCTAATAAGAGAAAGAAGAGATTTCGAACGATAAATCTTTTCCTAATTACTTATTTTCGTTTACAGACTTGTATTGTTCGTATCGCCGTACCTCATACCATTCAATTTAATAAAACGCGGTTCCGTATCTATAGCCAAGAGTCGTTTAAACTATTATAACTGCTGTTGCGCATGCAATGTCTTAATGTGATTTTCCTAGTTCACGACAAGTAAGATCCGCGTAGAGAGATTCTGGTTGCTCTCCACTTAACAGATTCAATATGCATTTAGATATTCGCATACCTTGGCCTAATACGATATTCATGAGACCACGGCGGTTAATGCAATTAAGGCTTTACAATAATTAAGTCGCTTCAGCGCCCATTCAAAACAACGTATAGCCTTCCAATCAGCTAATTTACGTGTACACACCGGCAACGTTTGCGTTACTCGATATCTTTAGACCTTTAGTGAATCATGCACAGTTTATTTTCAAACGCTGAAAATAGACTTAACGCACAGAGCGTGCCTATAATAAAGGGTATCTGTAATTCAAGCTCACGACAAAATGATGCATTCGTTCGTTATTTCATTTCGACGTGATTGCGAAAACAATTATCACAATTGGCATTCGAAGTAGCAGCCACGGTGCAATTTATATGGTTCAGTCTGTCGTGAAACAATGCGCGCGGTGTATTTGTCCGTCGATATAATTCGAAATAATTTACCGTCAATGATACATCAAACATTCGCATAGTAATAGGAATGCACAGTCACTGCGCGGTGTAAAGTCATTTTTATTTTAATGCGAAATAATTTTTGCTACGATCAAACAGCATTTCACAGTTTTTTTTCCTCTCTAAATATGCCTAGAATCTAACATGCGCTCTTAGCGTATGCAACAATATGTCCGCGATATCTGCTTGGATATACAATATATTGTATGAAGCTTTTAAGCCCAGCGCATATATGTTGTTTGCAAAAGAAAGACAAACTTTAACTTGTGCGGCTTGTTTACTGCGAATACATGTTGCTAATAATAGTGTATTACAGCAACCAAGAATAAGGTTAATTGATCGAGTATCGAAATATTAATTTTGATTAAAAATAGTCATTTTGTTTTTAATCGGCAAAATTTAAGTAATTTGTTTTTATTTTCTTGTTGTTACAAGTGCTAAATTTAACAACATATTTCGTGCTATTTGAATGCTGCAAACTGCAAGAAATCCATCGCGTACAATTGAAAAGTTTTTAATACTGAAATTGGGAATTTTTTAATATTAAAAATTATACCTCACGAAATTTTTAATATAGAGGCACGTATAATTGTCTTTTTTTAAATAATATATTTCACTTTCTAATGAATTTGAAGCAATACCGTACGCGAGTGTATGTATATGTATAATAAAAGCAATTATTGTTCTGTCACAAAATTTGGTCGCTACGTATTTGCAATTTTGTCGATATCGTGATTTTAACTCTTTAAATACGCAATTCTCGCGCGGGATCGTGCTCTCCTGCAAAATTATTACTATACCGATATCTGCGATGAATAATGACGGCTAGCAATATAGTTAATTGCTGAGTGTTACGCCTCAACTATCGTACGCAGTGACGTAGCGCGTACGTGCAATTGCCAGTTTTGTAGTGAATTTGAATTGCAACAGATAGCAGTGCGAGCATGTTTATTTTATTTTGCAAATTAGTACACCGCGCCCCGGCGAACAATTGATAATAGCAAAATTATATTAAATAGTTGAATAGTCGCGTTAATACATAATGTATTTAATACTGTATAAATACTTCCATTTACATCACTAATTATTAATTGATCGTTTTAATGTTAATCAAAACTATTTGTGTCGTTTGCCGACGGAGATTATGATATTTTGCAGTTACGACAAATTGCGTTACGGGATTACAGATAATTATATTTTAAATAGCTAATTGGTTGCCGAAACATATAAATACATTCTAGTAATCGCGAAGCCAAATGTATTCGCCGCCATTGCGAATGTGTCACATATTATCATTTAGCGGCCCATCGAGACACTTTCCCTTTATATTCTTCTTAGTGCTCACAAGTAAATGGAAGGGTCGACATTGCCATTGGCTTCCCTTTTTTTGGGAAATTGGAAATGGCATCACTTCGGTTCAGTTGTTTGATTTCCCGAGGGGATGTGTCTTTTTTTTTTACGGATTTTTTGCGGGCAAACAGCAGTTTTGTGATGATGATCGCGAAACGAATGATTGAAAAGCCCGATTTCTTTTTACTTTGTAACGTTAAAGCATTTTTTTAACTGAAAAGGAGCAACTAAAAAATATAAGGAATATGTACGTTGTATTTACATATCATTAGAGGAAAAAGTAAAAAATTACGGTAGGATGGAAATCTAAGACATCGATTTGCATTTTGCGTGTTCTTAATTTCTCTGTATTTTTTTGAGCGAATGGAATAACATTCCTTCGGTACGATTCGCAAGTCCTTGTTTTTAGATCGTGAAATTTAATGCTATATAAGCAGAAAGTAGCGCGTTAGTTTCTATCGCAAACACTAAAGTGTTAGCTTTAACCATCAACCTTCTAAAATGTCAAATAAGTACATTTACCTGTGAACACTGTCGCATAACTAACTTGGTGTTGCATAATTAAATTACAACAGGAAAGTACTTTTAACCAGCACGCAGTGTTAAACTACTTCGCACTGTTTGAGCTTCGGGCTAGCAGTCACACACTTCCATTGAAATGATCGAAGGAGACAGAAAATATCGTGAAATTTATAATGAACGCGCGTGACGCTGCATCATTTACTAATTTGCGGGGCGAATTTTTCTTTTTCTTTTCTTTTCTGAGACACGGCAGCGAGGAGCATATTGAATGATGCGTTATTTTATTCAAAGACTGATTCGGTTACCTTTCCGAGGGAAAAATCGTATCATCAGTGATTCAGCATTGTTTTCATCATTCAACGACTTGTAGCGAAGCGAAGCCAGACCGTGATTAGGTCTAGTCTACTTAAGTAAATTAAATTACGGTATATATTACGTTTTTCTTTGATGAAATATCAATTTTTAATATAAAAATTAGAAGAAAGATTAGAACGGAAGAAATGTAGGGAAGCAATTTGTGACATAAGATTGCAACATTATTAGATATCTTGCGTGTGCATAATGCATAATGTATAGATAGAAATTATGCTCGCGACAATTGAATCCATGTTACAAAATTATGTCTACGACAAGATCGAACGTTCTTACAAGAGAAAATATTTTATCGAAATTCAGTACATATTTCAGTGCTGCTTCGCAAGCGAGTATAACACAGCGCAAGCTCCCTTCCTGAGTAATCGGAATACGCTGGCATACTCGGGAGTTGTCTAGTAAGGCTATTCTCAGTGTTGTTGCGTTTAAATGCTTTGCTTGCCGACCGCAAATGAATTAGAAACGGTATTTACGGGCTCGCCCCCTTCTGTTTATCTTTTAAACAATCGCAATTAATCGCGCGCAGCTCCGCCACGGTTAACATCTCATCTCAAACGTTGTACAAGGTCTCTCTATATGGTCCATAATGCCACACGATTTTCCAGCAAAATGCCGAAGTCACAAATGGCGATTGTCATTAAGCGCTTTATTCACGTGCTCCCCGTGTAGGAACTTTATCGTTAACTCCGTTGAATATGGCGCTCGACCTTACGTGCGCGCGTTACAATACAGACTCTCGGTTTGCGCTCACGTACAAGTAGGAACGATGCAACATTCGCCTTTGTTACGACTCATTGGTATGCACCTTGTCGCAGGCATGTAGAGAGCGCCGAAGAGTTCGTATCGCGTTCGGTAATGTTGTTCCAGAGCGATAAGCAACTGCAGCTCAATCAGTTGTATAATTTACGTTTGTTCGGAGTGATAATTCACTTCTTGCGAGCAGCGAGTGTCGCACGACGTTGCCGTTTGTCTCCCGAACGTGAGAGCAGCGAGTGCGTTAAGTAAGCTGTTAAAGCGATATGCAAATAATTTAAATCAGCCGTTGGATAATGCTGTTTGATAACTGGTTCTGAATTACAATTCTGTTTTCCATGAATCCGCCGCGTTCGCGATGTTCGTGTTTATGTATGTATGTAAATCGTCGTGATTGCACTATCGAGCATACCGTAGGCGAAACTTTGATGGACTCTTGCAAGCTCCAACGAGCACTTTTGCCATACGGAGAGAGGGAGAGTTGGATCACGGATAAACTTCTATTTTGGAGATACACCGGAAATCGATGTTCTCTCGGTGACGAGCAACGTTCAAATAAGTCGCTTACGACGAAGAGGCACCTCTTCCGTCATATATTGAAAGCTTCGTATAGTAATTGCCGATAAAATCGCGGTAGTAACGCGCGCTGTCTACAATTATTTGAACAACCGTAGAAAAACGTTATTCGTTACAGACATTAGTTCCTAGGCATTATTGATGTCTAGGGAGTCAAAAATTCGACGCACTCAAAAGCGCGTTCATCGATCGGTGCTTGTATTACCATGCGAATCATTTGTAACCAAGTAAAACGATCTGGAATCAGTTGCGACAAAGGGTTTGTCACACGCTCCCAATACTGTGAGCCCTTAGTTCCCGCGCGCGAAAACAAGGCAGGATTACAGCCTTTGTAATAATACGCAATGAATGCTGTCTGCAATACATCGAGATCATTGCGACGCACACACGCGAGCAGTTCCATTTGATTTGAAGTTTATTCAAATTTTTGAAACAAATCGATCAATGACTGGCATTTAGAACGATCTTCAATTTAGATATCTCGTAATTGTTTGCTTCTATACGGATTGCTGTGAAAGAGAGAAGTGTATGGCATGCCGTTGTTGTATTGGCACATCAATTGGAGAACCATAGTAGGATTCTTTTTCCTCAGTTACTTGGCTTCGTTCGATATGCAATCTATAATATGATAAAGATTTTTCTGTTTCGCGGGGCAGGGCGCGAATTTGCTACCAGCAGGTAAATCGTTGTAAACTGATTTGGCGACAATACGATATCCGATTTTCACATTTAATTATATTCCGGCTTAAAAAAATATATATTCCAGCTTTTTACCTGTCACAGATGATAAATTCTTCACGAGATACTTCATGAATCATACGAGAAAGAATATCCTCTGTTTCGCCTGTCAGATTTCATCTCGCTGTTATCCATGCTACGGATTCTTAATTCTCTTATCGATTCGCTCGGAGAGATAGCTTCTTTAAACAAAAAAGGAGAAAAAAAAGGAGAAAAAGCCACTAATGATTCCGAGCGATACGCCCCATCTTGATTTTTCAGCGTCCGCGGGATATCCGTCATCTGATCGTATTGCGACCTAACTATTGCCGGCTCTGAAATGAACCGTCGGCCGATTAGACGATGATTAGACTCAGCTCGTTGCATCCAGCTGAAGGGTTACGCGAGTCATATTGGATCTGATTACCGAGAATTGGGTCGAAGACGGGACCGGCTTGAAAAGGCCGCGTAGGCGCAGGTGACAGTCTCTTCAGGCCGTGAACATCCGAGAGTCGACGTGTGATAGAAAATTGTCTTTTTCGTTCTTATTGTCTACGACTTTTCTTCGTCCTTAAAGCGACGAAATTCGATCACCTTTCTTCCGTGTCTTCTATTTCGCGTTTCTTTGCAGGCACGTACGAAGAAGGGCAGGTTCTTTTGGCGTAGGGTTTCTTCCTCGCGTTTACAATGCATCTGTCATTAAATTGTCAACAGTTTAGTCGCCAATCGCAGCAAGCCGAAGGGAAAACCCGTTGGAATAAATACGAAACCCTTTCGATTTTCACTGTCTTTCTTTGTCATTATTATAGCGTTTACTCGACACTTTTGGAAACGAATTTTTCTTATAACATCGCGCGAAAGTACTTTTTCTCTCGACGACTCCTAACTTGGTCGTCTGGCCCTTTTAGATAGGATATTGAAGATCGGCTCGATAATTGCAGACAGTGCTCCTTTAATCGAGCTTACAATACGTCGAACGATACTCATGTGTGCAGACTAGTATTGATTCGAATTGGTTTGACATGACGTGATCCTGTGAGATAACAGACAAAGCGATCATTATCGCGCACTGTGTGTCTGTACGTGTACATGCACGCATGTTAGGCTGCATTACAATTTTCGTACTTCTTCTTTCATTTGTATTTAATGGAATTTTGAAAGCAAAGAAAGATTACAAGATCTTATTTAAATGGGTTATTGCGACTCTCGCGCGTTCGTGCAAGGAAATGACGCGTTTTCCTCCGATTCGAATATGTGGCAATAATTTTGATTTGTATTTTGGACTTTAATATCTTAGTGCGTCAATATGAAAGGAATATTGTATTTCACACGTGACACATTGACGACGTTAGAAAAATCCGAAAGGTTGAATAGAGCTCTGAAATCGATGAAACTGCAAGATATATCGTAAACATAAATTTGCACGGCAACCCCTATCACACGGATTCCCTCGTATTTCCTATTTCTTATAGTCGTATATGCGCATGTCGTATTTCGCGTGGGATAATAAATGTTTGAAGAGCGAAGGAATACTATCGCGCGTCCCTTCACGTCAATCTTCCAATAAACTTGCGTGGGTCATTGCCACGGCGTAGCGATCCTTAAATTAGAGTCGGAGGAAAATAAATCGATGTGCGAGATTGCCCGGGATTTGTGTTAGCTTTTCTTGTAACATATGACGATTAGTGGTTAAATAAAAATAGATTACCATTCGCAATAAATCTTATCGTCCTCGGATATCTGCGATTTAATATTACTTTGGAAAAAGAACGATACAGATGATAGATTTAAAAACGTGAATTGTATCGAAAATGTATAGAAGAATTATTCTTTAAATATTCACAGTTATTAATATAATAATGCGATAGTCTTGTGTGGATATATTTAGTTGGAAAAAGACATTTTAAATTTATTCTCGAAGATATACCGATTTGATAGAAATATATATTCTTATTAATTCGTACTTGTGAAATTGTAGAAACATGACGTCGATTGCACTGAAAGTGGATTCGTATATTTTATTTTTCCACGATAAAAATGTCATCGTGGGTGGCCTTAATGAAGTTACAAAATCTTTAGTATCTTTCTCTTCTTCATTTTCACGTTTTCATTTTTTTGAACTGCCATCTCCACTTTGTTGCATAACGGGACAATGCAATATTCACGTTCTGAATTATGTAATGTCTCCTCGAACGCAAATTTATTGGTTGCAAAATTAGAATTCGCCGAAGCGTCGTTTTCTGTGTCGCAGCAACTTGTTGCTACTGAAATATTCAAAATTATCCAATTACATCTTACGCGAGGTAATTAACAATTTTCTGAAAGTATTACGTCCGAACGACGAGCTTCTTGTTGCATCCTTCGTGCAATCTCTTGCATTTCACTTAATTTGTAATATCGAAACTCGAGTTAAGTCCGTCTGAAATGCCGCACTCGCTGATGTTTCACTGTCGTTTTATCATTAACTTCGTTTTTCCCTCGCAATAAATTATTACCTTAATTAAAGTCCAGGGAGCATTTCTGCACGCGCGGATGTGTTCGAATGAATCTTGTTGGGGTTGAAAAAGGGGGAGCGAGTCAGACGAGTACTAATGACCTCCATCCCCGCGTGTATAATATTGCGCGAACAAGATTGCTCGAGAATTTTAAAGAATCTCTCCAATTATGTAAAAAGGGTATAAGTGGCACCGGTCGGAAGTCATTTTGAACGATTGTGCGTTTTATCGTGTTTTCATTATCTTTCGAGCTTTATTCATATTAATCGCTTCGTTAAAAGTTTTTTTTTCTCATAACGCTGGTGCTTCAATTATTTTAAACTCGCGGTATGCATCTACCGTATTTTAATTATTTGGCGCCAGCTGACTTTGTTTTTTTTATAAGAAATTTCTTCTTTATGTAGGCTATTTAGGGTTGATTATTATTTTAACTCGAACATTTGCGAACAAGTTTTTAAACTAAACTTACATTTTGTAACTTAATTTACATACGTTTACGATGATATGCAACGAGATTCATGCACTAATTAGAAACAGATAAAATTGGTTTTTTATATTTTAATTCTAACGGTACGCACTCGTGATTTTTTAAAGAATTACATCTGAATACAAGAATATTAAAGAGAAAACATGGAAAAAATGTTTTTATTTACTCTTTCATTTATTTTTTGTATAACGTGTCCAGCGTTAGATTTAAAAATTTGATCGCAATATAATACAACAAATTTAACAGTGAAATTTTTAACATTCACTGAAAGATAATAATATTAATTTTAACAATATGCGTTTTTAATTGTATTACATGTTCTACATGCATAACGTTATTGTGCATAAAAATGCAATCAATCGGAAATACACTGTTTCCAACGGAAATTAACTATGCTGTTTCTAATTTTAATAAAATTTTTTGTGTGCTACGTAAACTACAATTAAGTTTCTTGCGTATAAGAATGAAGTATTTTGAAAGTATAAAACTCCATAAAAATTATTACGTATATCCACCTATTAAATGTCGGTGAGCGAAAATTATATGGCGTTACGACCAATGTAGGGCGATATTTCTAGGATGTACGTATGCATATTTCCACGAGCTATAATGCAATTCTCTGACTTCGCTGTATACTGTATACTTTGTTCTATTCTCTGCTTTGTCTACTTGATATGGTGTTGCCCGCTGATTGTCGTGACGCAAGGGTATTACGGTAATCTTGTTGTGAAGCGAGCTTTGTTTATCGACTTCGAGTTAGCGATGTCGTGGCTCGTCCCGAATCGGAATTACGGCTTCGTTCTAATGCGTGACGAGTCGCGAACCGTTCGGAATGAAAGTTGGTCGCGATATAATTTCCTACCCACCGGTAATTCTCATAAAGCCAGGTCGTTTTATGAACAGGAAGATATTTTCTCTCCCAGTCTTTTACGATCGTCTTGAGATCCTTTTTGCGCCGTCCACGTGGCGCAGTTTATACACGATCCGCGCGCGATCTTAAGTCCGCCACGAAAACGTCCCATAAGGCGAAGCTATTCCCCAGATTATCTTTACCTCGTCTTTGTCACGTTTCATTGCGCGTTCAAATATCACGATCGAGAAACCATCGAGTCATTGTCAATCTTGGAGAAAATCACTTGAACAAGGCAGTGTACGATGGAAGTGGTTTAAATGGCAACACACTTTATTTTATATATATTCCCGCAAGATTTTTTTTCCCGAGAATCTTCATTGTTTTAATCGTAAATAAGATGTGCACTTTAGCTCGTTATGTCGTGGTGCAATCAGTAATTTTTTTTTATATCTTAAGCTCTCCGCAGAAATGAATTATAATCGGAGAATTAATATTGCGTGCGAAAAATATAGACTTTTATTTTATCGAAACTTTCCTTCTAACTCGCGTCTTGAATATTGAATATGAATAAAACAGAGTTACGACAGTCGTATTACATGCTAAATGTATCACTAGGTAAAGATGTGGATATGTACTAATGCCGTGTGTCTATAGAATGTACCATGTGAACATCGTGATATCAAGTTGCGCGCGTTTATATTGATAGCTCTTACCGAGCTCGCGATATAACGTCGCTGGGGAACGGGTAGAACCTTATGTCCCTATCGTACCCACTATAGTGCCTCATCTTGCCTGGCGCCATTACTGTGCTGGGCAAGTGTACTGAGCTTTTTTAGTCTTCGACCGTGCCACATATCCAAAGCGTAAAACGCTCCTGCAAAAAGCTTCGCGATGTTAGAAACCGTATTAGGCCACGTGCATCGTGCGTTGCTCCACTTCGCGTTTTCCAGCTGCGAAGTGTCGTGTTATCACGTTAGATCGCATGGGAATACATTTAACGTAAAACATGTTTTCCTACGAAAAACGTTGCTCTTCTTCGGACGGATATGTCACAAAAGTAAAAGCACAGGAGAGCGATGAGAGCTCACTGCGGAGATTCGTATTTAGAAAAATGTGCTGCGAGATTATTCCGCTATTTTTATCTTTATCTGTCGGGGGGGACAGCCGGGGTATTCGTTTGTAAACGTAACGTCTTTAGATTTATCACACTGAATTATTGAGATCTGTCTCAAATAGTTGTTTCTGAAGCTTATAAGAATGTGGGTTCCACAATGCGACGATCGTTGCAACGGTGCATCTGGTTTTATTCCTGTTGGAAATGTCGCGTGACATTCACAGGAATCCCGATTGTTCAATTTCAGATGGAAATTACGAGTATCCAGGACAAGAACATCGCTGCAGGAACGCACGAATTGTGCTAACTATATGCAAATATTAGGTGATGCTATTGTTGATCGTCACAGACATTAGGAACGGCAGAAAGCGGACGCATGACATTCTCGTAAACGACATTATTTCAGTGGCGAGGCAGTGAGTGATACATGATTAATAATTCCGGAGCGTCGTTTCCAAGTGCCGCCCTGGTGACAATTTACGGTTGTTGAAAAGTTCAAGCGGACATTTATACTTTCAAGTGACTACTAATGATCAAAGCACAATTTGAGACTGTGTAGCACGAAACAGTGATTTTCTCTCAGACATCGATACTTTCGGTTTGAATTTGAACTTTGTACGACCAGCTGACCGTGAATTTCCCGACGCAAACGACAAATGCCCCACGGATATTTGATATGGAAACCTGCGTCGATGCACGCTTTGCCGCTTCGTAGCCGCGTATTCAAAGCGAATCTATCATTCCTCTGGACTCGAAGAGCCCAAGGATAGAAAACAAAATTGAACAGAAAACTCAGTAGTGCTACGAGATTTTAAAACCGTTTCACGATTAATACCAGGAAAAATGATAAATTGGTTATTTTATATCAAGCAGCGAATGCCTTCATCAAAACGTCATCGCTGTTGACCGATTTTGCGTGATAGACAGTAATGATGATTTGTCAGTGCTCGACCGGAATGAAGGGGACGATGGTGTCATACGCGTGCGTGCAATTAAATGCCAGGTAGAAGAGCAACTTTTGACGTTTAGTGCGGCTGTAAAAAAGGAGCTCGTTAAAGCTCGTACAATCGTTACTCGTGCGGAGAAGTCATCCGAGCATCGCGTTTTCTCATTATCGCGAGCTTACGCGAGCGGCAGAGTTTTGTTGCGGCGCAACTCGGCGTGGAGCTCGATCGGCGTAGAGCTCGATCGGAGATCGAGCGGGCGCGGTGATCCATGCGATGATGATGAAGTGCGACGAAAGGAAGCGCGAAATGTTCTCGCGACGCGCCTGCAGCGAGAGCGGGCCGCATCCCGGAATACCGGGATATGGTAACGTGCCCGTCGGCGGTCATCTCTGGGGGAAAAGAAATCAGGGACGCACCTCGGCGCCGGTTGTCGGTCACGCGAGGCCGCCCGCTATAATCCTGAGAACGAGAAGAAGCTGGCCCGTCGCGCCCACACATTGCCGAAGGTAAGTGATCGATTTCGCGTCGTCTCGATCCTTGACCTCCTCCCTGTGCCCGGCCAGGCCGGCGCTTCTTCTCGCACGCTCGCGTATCGCTGGATCGATACACTTGCTCGAAAATTTAATTGGACGGTACCTTTGCCCGCGGCTGTTTAACATCCAATTTTATATATTGTAGTTCCCCGGTTAATTCCATTGAATATTGCGAAAAGTCTAAAATTCACTTGGGGATATAACGAGCGAGAAAGTTTTTTTTCTCCATTATGCTTGTCCTCTCGAAGCCTGCAAATAAGGTGGAGCAAACCAATTTATCGCGGGTCGCGTTCACGGACATGAATGTTAAATTGTCTGTATTGAGCACCACTGGTCTTAAAGCTTATAGCTCAAAATAGCTTCATTTCCTTATCTCTCCAATATTCGACATTTGTCGGATATTGACAAGGATATATCGGCTTTTCCCAGTTAACGCGATCCGGAAATTTTCCGGATGTAATCTTAAATTGAAAAAAAAAATTCTTAAGAGAGAGGGGAGGGCGAGAGATTATTAGATGATTCTATCAGCTTTACATACAAATTTGCGGTGAGACGTAATGGTTCCATTAACACATGACAATTAATTGCTCTCTGGTTTAATCCAAATAAATATAGCTACATATATCGGATGTGCATTTGATTAAGATTAAACATCTATAAATCCACAATACGAAAAAGTCTATAACACAGCAGATAAATTTAAATTAGAACAGAACAGAAAATAATTTCAGTATGTTGCAAATATAAATTTATAGCGCATGCTGAACTAGGAATTTCAAACTTTTAACAGCGAAAATGTGATATGATTTATCTTGTAAAGTAAAGAATTTACGCGATAAATCACATTTGCCGCGCGCGGTAACACTTGTTGCAAAACGTTTACAGTATTACAGAAAACAAAGGCATCTTGCATACGTAACGCCTCGAGAGATGTCCTTGTAGAGATAAATGCGGAACGAGTCCCTTGGTTTACCGGTAAAATATAAGAAGAGGATCGCATGTGTGCGTGCGCTCTGATACGACTTCCGTACTGTTGTTCCGATATCGATAGCATGCTTCATTACGAGCAGAAAGTCCTCGATCCTCGCGTACTGTTCTTTCTCTTTTCGTCCAATATTCGGACGGAGCGGACATATCGAGATTAATTATCTGCCGATGAACCGATAAGTCGTTGGGTGTATTTTACGGCTCGACTACTACTACTAGTCACAACTCTTATCGTCATCTTAAGATTAATGGGACTCATTCCGACGAGACTGATGAGAGTAATGTGAATGAGATGGGCTCCTTAGGCGTCGGACGCTTTCCCTTCGTCCGTTCCTTTTACATCTGTCTTTATATTTTCTACGACCTCGTCGTATTCCGTATTCACTGCTCAAGTCGGCACCGACTTGTCGTAGTTCTTTTTATTCAGTCGAGTGCGAGTATAAAGGATTTAACGACATCATTCTAATCCCTAGAGTGGCGTTGCATCCTTGCTAGAATCCTTATTTCTATTGTGTTGCGAACAACGCGTACCGAGAGGAAAGCAGGCTGGTAATTGCTTTTACAGCGATTTTTTTTTCGCCACCGGGCGAAATGAGAAAAAGAGTTAACGCCGGCGAAAAAAAAAGGACGCCATTTTTCATATTTTTAACGCAGCTTCCATTGTTTGATATGAAGATCACGTATAACGTTACCGCGCCGTGAGCTGAAAGCCAGGCTAGATTTAACGCTATAAACGTGATGCACCAGTTGGGGCTAATACTGACCATAAGGCTGCTTGTTTGTACAAGCTTTTGCCTACACTACTTACGTTACGTCAGGCCGTTGCGTAATGCGTGGCGTAGTTGCACTTCACTTAAATAGAGATGTGTAACACACACACATCTCGTGAGGGATTAAAAGTGTTCAAATATGAAAGTTCAAAAGAGGAGATGTTTTTTTATTTATTTATTTTTGCAAATACGATTACCTGTATCTCATTATTTCACGAGTGAATATGGCTGTATTTTTATCTCGTGACACACTTCGCGGAAAAGTAAACAGTTTTGGCGTAGTTATTTAAAATGCTAATTTTTGATGCGCTTTGCAGCTCTTTACAATTTTGTGCTTCGTTGCGCCGGCGTCTTGTCGATCCCTCGCATCGTCTTCTTTCACAATTAGCAACCGTTTATGAATTATTAATGGCGATATGACTTAGCGCTTTGCTGATGAATAAGGGGCGCTGAGCTTGTACCTTTAGAAAGTAGAATTTCCACGACAGCAAAGACCAATTGTTTGTTTGAGAATGGAATAAGGGGAGATAATTACGTCAAAGTATACGTGATAGTAATTAAGACACTAATAGAGCAGGCGAATCTTCGGTACCTTTCTCGTTTCCGTTCCCGTAAATAGCATGGGGTTGGTGTAGCAGGGCGAGAACAAATGTAACTACATAATGCAAGATGTTTTTCCCTTGGGTGCCCACTGAACAAATGACGATCCCGCATTCGTCCGACAGTAAACATATTATGTCAAACATAGATCGTCGACGCTTTCCTAAAAATACCTGCCTCCACTTGTGGACGTATATTTTGCGTGTGCGCGCTCACTTTTTATTACATTATATTTCGCTGCATGCATCGCGAACTAATGTGGCGAACTTGTTTACATCGCTAAAAACAGCACAAGAATTACTATAAGAATCTTTCTTTTGTAACTTTATTGAAGAGGATATTGAAGAGGATATAATTCACCTTATAAAAGTGCGCTGCTTTTTAAAGTGGAGCTAGCGCGACTAACCTACGTTACGTTTTCGGCCGGAATGGATTAAAAATGCAATCTAATATTCCATGTGAATAGATCCGCGAGCGTAGGATAAAACGCAAGGATTTTATTTCTATTTTAAAAGTAACGCTGAAGATTGTTAGTCTTTATAATAACGATATTTCAAAACAAGATGAGCTCGAAGATGGTCTTTGCGTCGGGTCTTTATGCAGCATTATTATCTGTCTCATCGCGAGAAGAGTTGTAATCAAAACAAGATTTTCATACTCTATTTTCTTCCTCCAGCTATCTTCGTTATGGCACGGGAATTAGTTCACGTGGAATAAAATTCTTGTTATTCGCATTTAGGTGTGTGCGTTACAACACATTAGCTATACTTTACGTGAAAAAAAAAAACGATTCCGCGCTTTTCCTCTGCTATAAAGTGACAAATTTTATCTTCGCTTACGACAGATAAGTTGTGTATCACAATATTATTATTTCTGTCTCACAATTTTGTTGCTTATACATCAGATCAGAGATTTCGATTAGGATAAACTTTAATTGGAATTCTAGTTGGAAAACAAAATTGTATTAACTTTCTGAATACCATTAACGCGTTTCTCATATTCTTGCTGCTTTACCGTGTTTTATTTTTCAGCAGCTTAAGATATAAAAAAATATCGCCGGCTCGTAGAAACAACCGTCGTTCTTTGAGGCAGTTTCTGTAGCCTAGAGGAAATATGATATTTTCCTCGGATACACCTTGCGTACATTCAGAAAAGCGCTTTTTTCTTCTGCGAAACAGTTCTCCGTCGAAAGTATCAAAGCGAGTAGACATTTCTGCGAAAGAAGAGAAATGAGAACATCGATGATGAACACACTACATTTATTTTCAGGTATGCCAGCGCAGCAAAATAGCACGGGCTACGAATACCCCGCTTTTGAATTGAAATTTTATTTCCTTAGAGAGACGTGAAAAGACCGTACAAAAAGTTTGTTATACACAATTTTGAACATGTCACGTTTATGGAATGCGTCGCGTACTCAAGGGTAGTGTTTTAATTATCGTGGCACAAGGCTGTATTATACCCTTGCTTCAACCACGTAATTATATAGATGCGTTAAAGTTAGATGGTTACTGGGAATACTGGCATATATAGAATGAATCAAAATTTATGAATAAACGAAAGAGAGAAGATAAAAAGTTGTTATTAAAGAGAGAGATAGAGAGTTTTCGGCATCTTATTTTAATTTTTTTTATTTTTCAGCGTAAAATATGAGTTAAAATTTATGATCTGTAAATAATGCGCATTACGAGCTTTTTCAAGTATTTTTACAGTTAATTTATGTAATGACATGACGTCCTAAAATTAATTTTACATATCTCATCTTAAGAAATTGCGTATTCTTAAAAGATAAATATTTAACTTTTACTTGGCTACTTGCGTAGCTCTTATAAGATATTCAAGAAAAAATTACTTATCTACAAAATGCGGTAATTTGCCAAATTTATTCAGGTTTAACATTCGATCAAAATTTTATATTTATCGTATACTTGTGAAAAATAATCAAGAATTTTCGGAGGAGTTCGAAGACGATATATATTTCGATATTCATGCGTCATGAACTACTTTCCACGACCGTCGTTCATCGATCGGTCGTACCTCTTCGAACGTGTGTGAGTGTTGGCATATAGCTTTATTAAATATTTAATTATCGTAGCAATATTTCAATTACACCTCGAGATCTTTTTATTCCAGTATTGTAACTCGTACGTTTCATTTTTACGTGCAAAACCTAAAATACGTTCACTTTGTTGAGAAATTTTTAATACATACATATACAATATTAAACAGAATGTGTAGTATGTATCTATGCTAACGTAACAGTTGTAAACATAATCGTGCTTTTCTACAGTATCCATTTGTTTAAAAGCGTTTAACACCGCACAATTTTATCACTTGTTTTTTTAATGTCACCATATGAAACTGCACTTCTTATTTTTGACAAGATACGAGATCAAAATTTAATGTCGTAGGCTTTGAAAGTAACTTTCACGCGCCGGTTTGAGAAGGATAATCGTAGATAAGAGAAAGTCAGACGCGAGAGACATAGACCGACGAAACTTGGAAGAACGTATATATTCATGTTGAAGTGAAATACGTGGAGTCCCGTTCTTTATCTGCGTGTCTGCATTTGACAATGAGAGGATAACAGAGAGTTCGCGCAGTTTCTTCCCCTGAAAGATAATTCCTTTTGTGTGTTCAATATTAATTATTGGAAAGTTTAGCTAAAGTAAATGTGTCGTTGACGCTAATTGTATTCCTTGTTCGGTCTTTAACGGAACGTAATTTCTGGCAGTTCACCAGCAGTTCGTTGGACTTTTCAAGATTACATGGAATTTTTTGCACCGTACTTTTTACTTTCATTGCAACCCGTGCTATATCCATACTTTCGTCTGCTTCAACTTGGTTCCCGGCTTTTGTATTCTTTTCATCTCCAGTATCTTTTTCTTTAATTTTAAGTTTCTCGTAAAAAAAAGACCGGTGTCATTATTTTTGGGCTTATCTTTTGAATTTTTCCTCTCGCGAAGACTTTATGCATAATAAGAGAGTGCACGATACTTTTTGCTGATGTAATTATTTATTTTCAAAATCTTTTTCTTTAATTTTAAATGTCTCGTAAAAGAAGTGTCATTAATTTTTAGCTTATCTTTTAAAAGTTCCTCTTAACGATTGTGCCTGCATAAGAGAAGCGCATAATACTTTTCGTCGAGATAATTACTCATTTCAACTTGCGTTGATGTTCGCGAGCCGCAAGGAAATTGGTGTTGTATCTCTATCGTATCTCTATTCGTTAGCCGTAGCACTTACTGTCGTGGAACAAGCACCGGATTTAGTACATATCAGTTAAGTATATGTAGCTGCGCGCGCGTGTGCGCTAGCTCTTGTATGCATTCGATAAATGGACTACTCTGTCCTTCCTGAACTTTGAATTGCGAGTATATGTGCGTGTATATAATAACAAAACACAGCTATTAAGCTCATGCTAGAGAAGCAAAAAGCATGAACATCGATCCTTATCATGGTTTATCCGCATTATCTTCACCGCCTGAAAGTTCGTGGGCAATTTCTCACGCAGCAGCACGAAGCTTCTGCCGTGGACAAACTAAAGAGATAAGCTCTTAAAAATATTAAACTGTTTAATTTTTCAGAAAATTATGGGTTTTCATTTAGATCTTATCTTTCTGTGTAAAAAGAAAGAAATTCTCACTTTGTTAATTAGACACACACTCTTCCCTTATTCTTGTTAGACATTTCTTTCCTTCCCTTATTAAAGTTATGGTCAAAGATATTTAAATTCACGATAAAAGTTTGAAGGATATGACGTTCCTTGGCTGTTTTTCTTATTATACTTTTGTGTCGTGTCAGGTCAGGCGAACGGAAGTTTCGATATTTTTGGCAGCTCGATAAAGTGCTCGTTGTTAAACCAATGAAAAAATAAACGGCGTTAGAATAAACAGTCAAGTTATAGCGCTGATTCGATCAAACGAGGACCCGATTGATTCTATATATATCTTATACTTTGCGACATTTCGCGCTCGATTATCGGACGACATTTCGGGAAACGGAGTCGACGAGGTCAAAGACGGATAGGCGACTGCACTTTATTATATAGCGACAACGCCCCGGCCTGAGAATTTGCGCGATCCTCAACGTGCACACACAGGGGCCGTTTTTAGTCCGTATCTCAGCGGAAGCACGAAACCACTTTAGCGTGTGTTAACCCCCTGTGTCCGCGGAAATTCCGTGGCGGCGGAAGTTCTGTCCGCGTGTCACGCGCCACGTGGTCGATACCCTCCGCGTCGATACTTTCGCCGCCCCGCGTAGGTGCATAGTATTCTTTTTCACATGCGCTTAAATCGAAAGTACAAGTGGAAAGCGGCCGAAGTCGGTAGTTTCTGGCTATCACGCCCGTGTAGCTTTGCGCACTGAATGGACGCGGAATAAGCGCTTTGTTTCGCACGGGGAGTTAGACTCGCCGGTTCCGCCGATATCAATGATAACGAACGTCGATTTACCGCCGGTCTTTCCCCATTCGCGGAAACTGCGTATTTTCAAAAGTCACTCCCTCGACACGATGATTAAGAGTGGTACGTGTACATGGAAATTTGATTAAACATCGAAATATGAATAATAGTACGATATCACGAAGGGAGAGATTCGCGGGCGATATACGCGCACGAGAGAATATTTCTTTTATAAAGGGACAAACGATGCAATTTTACACATCGGTAGAAGAGGTAGAATAAAATTATTGATTCCAACATTTTTACATTTATATCGCGTTTGTAATCAAGGAAGCGAATTACGTCAACTATGGAACGACGGCGAATTTGAGCTGGCTCTTCCGAATATGATTATTTGGAGGAAACAGAGAGAGAGAGAGAGTGAGAGAAGGGACGCCGACAGAGTTCATGTTGTAAAGTAAAAGCTGTTTACGTAAATTGTTACAAACATGTATTATTTTACAAGTTTCAGTCTCATTGAGCTTAATATTCTCTAATTCTGCAAGTTTCCACCGCGGAAAGGACGAGTTTTTAGATTTACGTCCTTCTGCTCGTCAAATACTAGATTATCGATTATTCGACGAATATTTATTTTCTTCCCTACGAAGCAGTTAGAAATTAATTAATGGAGTATAGCTTATAATAGCATACACATAATTGATTGATTGATATACATGATTGAGCCACGCTCTAACAGGTATTGCGCTCGTTACGCAAATACGTGCATCAACAGGCCGCCAGAGATCGTAAAATCGTATATTTTCAGTTGAGCGTGTCTCGCTTTGTTAATCTACAGGCCGGTGTGTGCGTGCTAGAGCACGTTATGTTGCAGTCGATACGAATCTGGAGCGTCACTACGTTTGCAATTATAATTTCCGGGAAACTAGATAAACCGTACTTAAACAATGACGAGTAACGGTGATGCATGGGAATTCTATTTTCCGGAATCCGTTGAATTAAACTTTCCGCTTATTCGCTTAATCCAACCGCCGTCGAATATAGTAAAGATTCCATCTAAAATGATAGTTCTTAACTTCATTTGTTATTCCATGCAGTTTGCGGAGCGTAATTGCGGCGTTCAAATGGCTTCTTCCGCGTCAATTTCTCGCGCTCGCACGTTGCACAGGGGGCCCCACCGATATGCGGGTACGTGCCGGTTTTAAACCTCCGGGTGTTATAGGGTTAAAAACGACTCCGCTGAATAACACGGGTGCTTTTTTTAAATCTAATCCTTTTAATTGAAAGTGCGTTCGGTGATAAAGCGATTATGTGAGTCGATTCGATTATCGATGGTTAGACGGAGCTTAAATATCCAATATGCGTGCGACGACAAATAATGGATCTCTCGTAGAAGCCAGGGATTATTGTATAAACTGTATAGGAGGAAACCAGCCACACAATGTTTGCATAGGCTTGACGTAATATGTCGTGAGCGTAGGGTCGCCGCTGATTAAACCGTATAGGATGACCATCGATTACATATTTGGTTGGAAATATACATAACACACGAGGAAAATCAGGTGAACTGGACAAATCGAGGCATCTGTCTGCCGCGCCGTCGGAAGTTGACGTTATTACAGAAATTTGATATGCGCGTTAACGGTGAGCAAGACTCGTTCGGTACCGTTTATTAAATCGACGCATTAGCCGGACTTTTGCCCCACACAGATTTAGGGGGGCGTTTTATCGACGTACAAAATCCTATTTCGTACGAATTACGTTAATAAAAAGGCGCTTGAGGATCGGCATATCCACCTTTTGATTAGGCCACGCGATAGAACTTGGGATATTTCATTTATTATCGTATAATATGAGTATACTAGTTTATAACGGAGCGAAAAACGCCTTTAGTAGTTTGTGATAAATGAAGTTAATCGCGGAGTCCATAAATTAAAAGGCGCGCTAAACTTTTTTTATTTGCTTTTTACCTTTTTACAGAGAGTAACAAGAAAGCGAAATTTATAGTGTGATAAGAGTTAAAAATATAATTATTAACGCGCGAGGCAAATTATTAACAGGAATTTGAAAAAGAAATTCACGTCGATAGCGCCGTGCGATTGCATACCGATCGATCGCCGCTCATTAAAATCGCAGATTGGACATAATCGATGAATATTTTATGACCATGTGGACGTTGATGGGTTATTTCGCGATGAAAAATGTTTGGGGTGATATTTTTATTACGGCGGAAGATCGCAGGGGCACTGATTTTAATCGCGAGAATCGCGGACGTAATGAGCGCAAAGCTTTCGCGTAGCTTATCGTACCGAGTAGTCGGTGTGTCTGCAATGCAGTTACGGAATTACGGGCTGGTATCGACCTGTTATACGGCAGTCATCAACCTGCCGGCAGGTAAGGGTGTATACACAGGTATGTCGTGAAACGGCGGAGGAAGAATTGATCGCGCCCTCGTCGCCGCCGCAACCGTCGGTATTTCTTTCGGAATTTACATCGCGAAAATTTAAACGGCTTTAAAACGCATGGCCGTCTCTCGTTATTAATGCGTAACCGACGTGAATTCGTAATCGGTCACTAATAGGCGGATCGCACGGCCAGCTGCAATATTTTGTCATTTTATCTCGATTACAGCGCATATTTACATTTTAAATCGAGTTTACAACCAAGATCGTAACCTACATATTCATTATATTAATTTTCGCGCATTAATTTCAGGGCAGCGATACTGTATATTTATAATAAGAATTTGTATAATTTCGATGTGCATTTGTAATCGATGGCAAACAATCGAAATGTGCGCGCATATATGTATACGTGCGGCTAACTGTGATATTTTATAATTTTATCCGGCAAATATTTTAATTATTTACAGAGACAATTATAATTGTACGTATTTATTATATGATATATTAATTTTGAGCAGCATCAATTTTAAAACGAAGCGATATATTTATAATGACAATTTAATTTCGACAAATGTTAAAAACAAAATATTACTTCGATTATTACCGCAAAAGTTTACACCAGTAATGAAGAATAATGGAAGAGGCCGACATAATTGTCAGTTAATTTATTTTTTATTTAGAGTACTTCATTTTTTACACATCATTATTTCGGGACGTGTATTTGACTTTCTTAGAAATGTTCAAATAAAATCTCGGGAATAATCGATAATCCATTACCACGTGCCATTTCTATGACAAATGTGATATTTTCATTGCGCGGCATTTGTTGACCGACGGCTCTGAATAGTTTCATAACGCCCTCATTTCCAAGTCGCGCTTGTATACCGTGGACGCGAAATAAAAATTTTCGTTAATACTTACGTAAGCACAGTAGTCGCGCAATTTCAACTTTGTCAAATAATTGAATTATTCACCGTCCTTATTTGGTAGCACGAAAAGAGTGATTCATGCAACAAGTCCTTTATGCATACATTACGTAAAGAATTTATTAAGGTGTATTATGTGCTAGGGACGACATAGAGGATTTGTGCTGTACAATATATTATTCCTGGCGTACAATGCTTTTTGTAAGGGAAAGAAAAAAAGATGGAGAGTAAGACCCTTCCATTTTGCATCATGCTGGACGATTTATGTTCTATATCCATGACGTTTTAGGGCATATTTTCTTTGTATATAGTACAGCAAAATGTTCATAAGCGCCGTGGCGAACAGGAGACGCGCGTGGGATGTTAAACCTTAAGTGAAGCAGTAAAATTTCACTAACGTAAATGGCTAGCTGCGCACCAGCTAGGCCGCATAAATTGCAAAAAATAATAAAATGCTGTCGCTCGTGCAGAAAGAAATGAAAGTAAGAAACGATTTGTAGGCAAATGTTGTTCTCGAGGAGAGACGGTGAGTAATTAGCTGCGTGATTCGGTGCTGCTAATTTTCACGCGCAATCTTTGCACAGCTGTATTAATTAAAGTTCCAAGGAAGTTGCGATAGTTGAACCGAAAATGTCAGACGCAAGAAGACTAGGTGTAGATTCTATAATTCTGTATATGGGAATATGCGGCGTTATACACTTTGAAAATCACAATTTCGTTAATTTTGCAGTAAATACGCTGCGAGCGTAGTGTAAACAGTCTACATTTACATCTGTTAATTCGAACGAAGAATATACATTCGATGATTATTTCGATGGTGAGGAGTTTGGAGAAATTAATGAGTGTGCGTTAATTAGTTTTGAGGTATTTTATATCTCATTAAATTTTGAGATATTTATAATCTGCTATAATTTTATCATTAATGTCAGTGTGATAAAATAGTCCTTTGGTTAATATTTAGGTTAATTATGTTGGAAATTAAAACATCACATCAAAAGCATAATAATATGTTTAACACGATAAAATTTTACATAATTTTTAATACATATAGTAGTGCTGCGCTCTGATTTCTATCTCCATAAGCGTGACTTGCGGATATGCCATGGTTCTTGCTTTTCCAAGAGGTTTCAGCTTTTTGTAGAATTCTTCCTTATCCCTGTGTCGGTACAGAGCTTTTGCACGGTAGCTTCGAGCTTTTGTATGGCGATCGATAAAAGCTCCGTTGGTTTTGAATATATATCTCGTTTTATCCAACGAACGTCCGACTGTCGGAAAGTTCGATGACGACACGAATTTAGCATAAAAACAATTCTCTTTCGAATTTTATATTAATATTACAACAGTTTAGCCTTGTGATTGCATTTTCTCTTACGATTACTAGTAGAATATAATGTATGTATTATTGACCAAAATTTTATTTTTGTTTCAGGTGAGTTTAACTGTATTACAAATGCCATGATAGTCCAACGAATGATATCAGCGGTACAGGGTAAGTCTGCACGTGTTGAATATTGTTGGGTGGTTGCACGTAAAATAGCCTATATTTTTCTAAATTAGCTAATGCGCAGGTGATAGGATCTTATCTTGATTTTTAATGTTCTTGTCGTTAATTCTCATTTATATCGTATTATAAATTTAAATTACTTGCACTGAAACGACAGTGAGCGAGTTGAACGCATTTTTCTACGATCCCCTCGAGGAATTGGATATCTTTTCGACTTCTGTATCGTATCATTTCTTCGATAAAATTGACATTACCACGAATCTTCGATAAGACCGCATTCTAATAATAAACTATCAAGGAATATAAATCTTAGTTTCTGAGTTTAGTTCTTAAAGAAGAAAAAGGAAAGGAAAATAGTTTGCACGAATATTTCGCAAAATGGGATAAATTGCAGAACTTACGTCGAATCTTTCTGTACAAAGCTTTGTGCGAAACGTTCTGACCATTTCCTGATAGATATTTTCATTAAGATAAGATGGGTAAATGTTATCAGAATCTTGTTCCACTGCCAACTCTTCTTATTTCCAATAACGAAAGCTTGTCAGGGTTTTCGTACGTGTTTTACATAAAGTTGTAAGACTTGCACGAGTTACAGATTACAATTATACGTGTGACGTAAACATTCGTGATATAAATTACAAGTGTGCCTGGGTCACTTATTATTCTAACTCGTAAAAACTTAAATAGTATTGTTAATCATCTTTAAATAAATCTTTTAACGGAATCTCTTGAATTTAATTTGATTGGAAGTTGCAAGAGAAACGACAGCGCGAGTCTCTCTTTGTCTTCGGTTTGTTTAATGAATTTAGTTGATTGCTTCGTTTGTTTCGCGTTGTACTATTCCTTTACAGGAACCCCGCAGGCCCGTATATAAATTGTATTTAGTTTCTTAAGATTAAGACAAGTTTACTTTGCTGGACGCGATTTGGTTATTTTCAAACGATCGTGAGACAGCAAAAAAAATTTTTTTTAAATGAAACAACCGTTGTTTTGTTAGTACGAAGCTACAGAATATTGGAAAGTTAGCAAAGTCGTACCTTAGGTTGGTTATTGATTGAAGCTGCCTGTTGCTTTTAGCCCTGCCGCACAGCTGCGGTTGTACACCCTTGTTCTTCCCCCTTTCTATCTCCTGTCTTTCGACGTTTCCCCTTATTCGTCCGGCTAATGGATATCCTGTCTCCGCGTCTGCATTAGGCACCTCTATATATCTAGCTTTGTCTCCTATTTACTTTCCTTTTGTTTTTCTCAATTTTCTTTTTTACATATGTCTGTCTTTTTCTCGCTCTTTTTACATTTCGTGTTAATAATAAATTTTCGCGAAAAATGTATTATTTTATACTTCTTTATACAGTGATAATTAAAAATTATTTCGCATCGATTAATACATCGCGTTATACCTTCATTTCCGTTATATTTAGAAGAATTTGTCTGGGGCTGAGATTTTTTTTACGCGAAGAAAGAATTTGACGAAATCGCATAATAATAATTTAATTTTCTATTATCAGTCTGAAATTTAAAACATTTTACTCAGTCACATGGGTATTAGTTAAGGCTTTGCTCAAATGAAAACAAATTGCTACGCGTAATTAGATTTACTCACTTTTTTCACCATTTGCTTCTCATTTCCTCTTAAGTCAATTTAAATGAAACGGATCTTTTCGATTATGCGCTTCGATAAAATGTAATTCGCTGATAAATTATCGATTTCGCATCTATTTATCGATTAAATGTAGAACCAAGGTGCCAAGAAGGCTAAACTTCTATAGTATTTCGTTCAGCGTGGTAAAATATTTTTCCAACCGCTATACTATTGCAAATATTTGATATCTGCTTTCAGATATCGGTAAACAAAGTTTCGCGAAAACATTCTTTGATATTATTGGATTTGATTACATGATGTCAGCATCGCGTGTTATATCTAACAATAACTTTACCGTAATAGATAACGTAATAATAACAGTAATGATACTTTTCGCGGTGGTTACGCGCTGAAATCTCTGCGTGGTGAGTTTATCGACACTTTTATAATGGAGCATTGGCCCGTTTCGCGCGAAATCAATTCCACGGGTACATACGCCGTCGTGTAGTTTCCCTTCGGGATAAGTGAATCGGAAACGCTATCCATCTAGTTGACGGACAGGCGCGGTAGACAACGCGACTGCTTGCTCTATATACCGATTTAGTTCGTTGCGGAGTTTAGAATAATTGTTTATTATAGACTTTTAGCGAATTCCCGTTTCGATTGCGATTGAATCGTTGTTTGCGCCAGTCGAACGGTTGTTAGAAAATTATCGGAAAAAGCAATTTTTCCAGTTAAAATCGCGCAATGTCGACCGAGTAGTTTGGCGTACGTGATATCTGTGAAATAAATGGACAGTTCGAAGGGGAATATTTAGGATTGAGAAATAAATGAGGGACAGAGAAGGGAAGTTCGTCTACTCTTTCTTTACAAGTCGCACTCTTGCTGCTCTTACGCATTTCCGCGGTTTACCTTCTTTCTTTTCTGCAACGGTTCCGCTTTCGGTATGAAAATGTGCGATATTTCGCGATTTCGAATATGAAGTTTACGGGATCTAGATTACATCCGTGGCAGTCCATTAAAAATCTCATTACGTACCTCGAAATCGATTTTCGTTAAAATTGGATTGCGCCTATCGATAGCCCTCGTATCGCCCGCGAGTTTCAGCAGTTACAGCACTCGAAATGTAATTTCGGGATGCAATTGCCGGGTCCTATAGTGACGCGCGCGGTGGGATAATCGCGCACGGCGGAGGAGGGAAGCGAAACGCGCAAGCGTTCTTTTCTATATCGACCACCGGCTGTCTTTTCACACGAGGTCTGTCTTTTCGCGGCTAGAACTCTTACCGACACGGTCGCACCATTTCGCGAATTTTTCGCGTACGTACGTGTGTGGGCTGTCGTGCGTTTTATAAGCGTTTTATCCCAGTACTTTGCATACATTTCGCTCGACAGGGTACACAATGATAACGCAGAGAGCGCGTTATTACGGTTAGAGTAGAAATGGACGACGGAGTCACGGACGCACGGGCGTTCTAATAAATATTAGTTAAAGGAGTTTAACTAACTCTTTGTCTATTTCAAGCGCCGTCCGCAGGGAAAGATGGAGAATCAGTTAAATCTTTGTTAGATTTAACTGATATTTATAGCCGCGATCTTGTGTATCTATGTCCGGCTTGTTACGTCCGTTTCTACTGGAACGTAGTACCGAAGGCTTTCTCTATGTGCTTTCGTTCACATATTTTATTAGAAAATACTGGTTAATCCTGGAGAAAAGTCACCTAGATTTGTGCACAATAGATTCCGTACGTGTAAAAATTATCAAATCTGGCAGGCAGAATGTGCTTAAAGCACCTTGACAAATCGTAAAAGGTCCAGCTTCCGTACTTCGTAATGGCTTCTCTATGAATATCAGGCGAAAATTGACGGGTTTTATATTGGAATTCATTTTATTTCTTCCTTACTATACTTCGGATCATTATTCGTTCATTGACAATGCCAATTTCCATTCTCTTTCTCCCTTTCTCTCTCTCTCTCCTTCTCCCTTCCCTTTCCCGTTCTTTTTCTCACGAATAAAAGAACGGAGGGATAAAGCCACCACTTTTTGCATTTGCCGATCATAAAAAGCGAGGTAATCGTTAAAGCGGTTTTAGTGTCTTGGTGGTTTCCACGAATACGCTTCAAGTTCCATGCAAAATATCCAGGAGTGAATTAGAAATCGATGCAAATTTGACCTGGTCCTGAAAATAATCTCCACTGGAAATAAAGCGAGCCGTATTAGTTGCAGGTCGTCCTACATTATTTTTATTATTTATTCTGCAGATACATTTTCACAGCGTTTTATTTCGAAACGTGTAAGAGTTTTAGCAATATGCAACATTCTGTCTCTTCAATTTTGTGCGTACACCTTAATTGTTTTATTTTATTAATTTCCCTGAAATGTTTTATTCATGCACGTGCAAAGAAATCAAATTACAGTCCAACCCAAATTCGATTTGATTGAAAATACAGGCTCGGTGTTCTCCGCTGGTTAACGTTTTCGAATTTCCTGCCGAGGAACAGCTAGGTTTCCACTCCGTTAGCTCTCATATACATACGTAATCGTCTTCACGTTGTCATATTACCTTACGACAGACTGGCATATTCGCATTTAACAGATTCAGTCGTGTTTCTGAAGAATATCTGTCTTCCATGCGTGTGTACGACAGTGTCATTTTATTTCTGTAGCTTTTTCGTGCTCGGTCCATATTTCTCTTAGACAGAAGAAAATATATTTTCGAAATTTCTCGTTGATTGATTCATTTTAGGTGGCGTAATATATTACCACCTATGGTTGTTCAATTAAGATTTAGCCACGTAATCAAATCGTCACATAAATTACACAGGCCGACAAAATTTTACGAAACTCCAGACCCTGAGACCAGACTATACTTTCCCAAAGGTTTTCGGTCT